>NC_081410.1:465736906-466039406 GCF_030272615.1 Cryptomeria japonica | reverse complement strand
TTGTTGGTAACAGCAAATATGTCAACCCAATTAGACCAATAACCAAACTACCAAAACCAAGTGTCCAAACCATGTCTTTGACATAACCAAGTGATCTCCAGATGATAACAAGTCATCTTCAGTGCCGGTAAACAATATAACCTGTCGGTGAGTGGTATAATGGTGACTATGCATAAGTCATTGAACTTGCCGGTGAACATAACCAAAGATCTCCAGAAGGATAAGTGTTGATAAGTGTTGACATCAATGAAAAAACCAATGCAACACATCCATAATACCAACAATCTCCCCCTTTGGCATTGATGGCAACACAAGATGGAAAAACATCTAAGTGCTGAAACAGAATGCCAAAAACCAAAAAACAACAATCTCCAGAAGAGATCAATACCATAAATTAAAATACAAATGCAGAGAGTATATTTCACTCCCCCAATAAGTAATCTCTCCCCAAAGGATAATGTTTTTTCATAGATATGTCTCCCCCTTTGACATCAAATACCAAAGCAATACAAATACCAGATACAACCAATTCATAGAACCAATTAAAATAACCAATTGTTATAACCAACTACTCCCCCTGAGAAGTATCTCTCCTTCATCAAAGCCGGAAAAAAGTTTCTCTATTAATTTTGCCGGTCCATAACCTAGACCAATTTGTCGGTAAAAGCAAATATATCAACCCGATTAGACCAATAACCAAACTACCAAAACCAAGTGTCCAAACCATGTCTTCGACATAACCAAGTGATCTCCAGATGATAACAAGTAATCTTCAATGTCGGTAAACAATATAACCTATCGATGAGTGGTATATCGGTGACTTTGCATAAGTCACTGAACTTGCCGGTGAACATAACCAAAGATCTCCAGAAGGATGAGTGTTGATAAGTATTGACATCAATGACAAAACCAATGCAACACATCCATAATACCAACATCTCTCACTCGAGGAAGACACATCTGACAAATACCTATTTGGTGATACCTGCACTCCATCAAATGAGAGAGTTAGTTGGTAATAAGAGAGATATTTTGCAAATGAGGGTAATGTTGATGAATAATTTGACCCTAAAGTTGATGTTGAGATTCAAATTTGAATAAGTTCAACTAGGGCCTCAAGTGTTAATAATTGTATTAGATTTGTTTCTAATGTCGAGGTTTGAAAAATTGAGGAAGTTTATTTTCCTAGTAATTTTTTAAAAATAAACTATTTCTATAGGGTGTATTGACTTATACCTGTCGATCCATGAGATTGTGCAGGATCCTCATCAAAGGGGTTCAGGTTCTTGCATATGTAATTCAATTATCTTATGTTAGCTAAAAATTACATGAAACATATACTAAAAATTATATAGTACACAACATGAATAATATGTAGTCATCATAATCGTTGTATATTTTTGTATTCCTTACCTTTACTTTATGTAGACTATGCAGGATCCTCAGCTAAAGGGTTGACGATGTTTGTAGTCAATTACCTATTTCCACCAAGGGTGGTAGCATCACACAAAATATATACATGAAATCAGCACCAATAATTGAGCATCATAAGCATTACTTTTGTAATTTGATAAACAATAAATACATATGTATCATAAGCATCATAAGCATCACATATGTATCATCATAAATCTGTAATCCATCAAATATATATCATAAATCACCATCCATCACATATCTAATAAATAGTCCACATAATGAATTAATTATGTGACCATATAAGTCAAATTAATTTCTATCAAGAAATCAATATTAAATAGATAATATACTAATTGCATACCTCATATATTTCATTCATGTCATTTATCTTCTTCTTCATCCAACTCATCATCATGACCATCATCATCATCATCATCATCATCATCATCATCATCATCATCACCACCATCATCTTCATCATCAGCATCATCACCATCACCATCACCATCATCACCATCACCATCACCATCACCATCACCATCACCATCATCATCATTAGTAGCAACAACAACATCATCATCATCATCAACTTCTTCTTCTTCATGAACATTTCTATCAGCAACATCATTGACTAATAGTCGATCATGATCATCATCTACATCATCTTCTACTTCTTCATTATCTTCTTCTTCCATCACATTATACTTTATCAGCCTTCCTCTTGGATCATGTCTAACAACAAATGACCAACATGGTTTATGTGAAACCTTTGAGTAAAATACTTGCTCACATTAGCTTGGAAGAACATAGGGCTCATCCCCAACTGGCTCAAATGACCTTATATTAACCATTGTAAATCCATTATCATGTTCAATAACAGTTCTATTAGGATCATTTTTATTCAGTCATAGCCTGTACCATTTGATGACGAATAGAACTAATTTGAAGGAATTAAAGTCACACTCAAGTATATCATCCAAAATGTCATAGTATCGATTTTGAGACTCTTGAGGATGTATGTCATTTCTAGATGAAATATTGGTCACCTCAAAGACTGCAGTTATCCCATAATCACAAGTTTTCTTCATGTCATCCAACTTTTTTGATGCAAAATTTATGACCATTGAAGCACGTAGCATTGTGGTGTTTGACCTACAATATGTCAAACATGTAAAAATTATTGCATCATGAGTTGACAAACATATGGGTGATTAATAAATTTATACGTACATGTTTATCTCTTAAACCATGTGCTAAATCAATTTCCCTTTGTGTGACATTGGAATTTCCATTGCGATGAGCTTCTTTAACCAATGAAGCCACACCTTCCCATGTTAATGTGCGACCAGAATGTTGACATTGTTCAATCCATACCATCATCCAATCAAGATTTTTTGCAATATATAAATGTAGTGCATCCCACTCTCGACCAACTGTACAAAAAATAAATAGAATACTTACAATCAATTTATTTTGAAGATTAAAAATTAATGAAGTACAATAACATCTTATAATTACCTCTCACTTTCCTCAATCTACCTTTCCCCATCAAGTACTCCCCTTCGAATTTATTAATGGGGTTGGGATCCCAAATGCGATCTATGTGGATCTTTGCTGCAAACTTAGGAAGATATTCAGTAATGTACACCATAGTCTAGTATACCATATATCCCTCCACCATAAAACCCTTAGGATGTTCTCTTTGTCGAACCAAAGCCTTCGAAAATTTCAAGTGCCTCTCAACCATCCACATTGACCTAGTGCGTACAAGTCCACACAATTCAATCTCCTCAGCTTGGTGTATGAGGTAGTGTTCTTGTGCATTGAAAAAAGTTGAAGGTAGACACTTTTTCATTTCACACATTAGATGAGGAATTTTTCTCTTCCAATATTTAATATCTTCTTTATGGATTTCTTTAGATGGCAACCACCTACAAGAGATTCAAGACACAAAAATATATAAATGATACTTTATAAAATAATATAGAATATATTAAATAACAAGTAAAACAAATTGAATAACCAACACTACTTACCTCATGTATTTTCCAAGATCATATATAACTTTCTTGACATTATTGTCAAAGTGGTATGGGAGAGATAGAGGTAAAACGTACTACAACAATTATAAAATGATCTTTTCTTTGTTTTCTAACATAATATAAAGAAAAGTACATGTGCAGTATACAAATATATAGTAAATACACAAGAACATGAATTACCTTAATGAAGGTATGCTAATCATGCATTTTCATCCCTGGACCAAATTCACTTTTATTTGATATGAGATTGTTTATGTTCCCAGCAAATCCTGTGGGAAATCGAAAATCAATTTTTTTGTATGACTTCTTTTATAGCATTGCTTTTTTGCTCCGTTAATAGCCAAGGAAGGTCACTTATATTAATGTGGTCTCCATTTCTATTTGATTGAATGATATTTTTCATTGCATGATTGGATTCCTCAATATCACTACAAACTTTGACAATTTTTTATTTATCATGCCTTCCATCCAATATTTTCCATAATGTCTCTGTTATATTCTTTCCAATATGCATAGTATCAAACAAATGCACAATTTGTAGTTGCTCGTAGTAGGGTAACCTACTAAATTATTTGGGATAACTTTTTAGTCCCTTTGGAAGGTGGTCATCCATGCCTTGATGAACTTCATGATCATCAATTACATCATCAGTAAACAAAAGATGATAGAAAAATACAAATTCCAAACATAAACCATTAGATGGAATGACATTACCTTGATGATTAATTCTATTATATTCCAACTTCCATAGGTGAGGTGTCATTCTTCGTGGCTTTGATGTAGTCTCTTCTTTCCCATTGAAAAGATGTTTTTCAGTATTCCGATACTTATGATTTTTGTGGAGGAAGTGCCTATACTCATCAAAAATCTGCTTTCCTAAACTTTTTGAATGACGAGATTTCATCTTTGGACCACAAATTGGACATGCAAATTTTCCCTTTGTTTGAAGACCTACAAGATAATGTATAATTTGATTAAATATGTAATTTTTTATAATTATAAATATCATGTGCAACTTGAATACTATAACATACCACAAAAATGTGTTAGCCCTGGGGAATCATGTATTGTCCATACAAGCATTGCATGGAATTGAAATTGTCTTTGTCTTATTGGTCTAGAGACATCATACATGGTGACACAATTCCATAACTCTAGCAACTCGTCAATAAGAAGCTCAATATATACATTCATATATTTAACTTGGTACTTACCTAGTTGAATGAACAAAAACATTACATAATTATTATGACCATTTTACTACAATATTTATAATTAAATGTAGATGACTATTAAATGATAAAATAGTTGGAAAATGCACACTCCAATGAGAAATTGTAGGTGATTGAAGTTATTTTCATTGATGGCAACCTTGCAATCCTATAGCACCAATAGACACCAGCACAGGCACAGACACCGGCACCGGCACCTACAAAGATGTTCACCGGCACCCTGGCCGACAAGATTTTATTTATTGTATTTTGTATTTAATTGTAAAATCTTTTTGTAAGCCAACAAGGAGAATTGTATTAGGACTCATATAAGTATGAGATCTTGTAGAACATTTGTAATAAGGAAATATGTGATATGGATAATATGTGTGAATATTAAGGCGGATTGTGGAATAAGCTTTATGATTACAGCAAGAGCTTAAACTGGTACTGAACCTAGCATAGCAGTAGTTGATCTGAAGCAATACATGATATTGGATTTACTTAATCCATTTTTGTAAGTCAGTGAGACTTCTCTTTTTGTATTTAAGCAGTGAGCTTTAGGTAGTTGGCCTTCCTGCATGTGCAGGCCCCTATTGTATTAGTAATATTCACTTATTGGCCAGTGAACAAATATTGTGGGTCACAAATCCCACCGAGGTTTTTCCCACACCGGGTTTCCTCGTTAAAAATATTGTGCTATGGTGTGCTTTCTATGTTGTGGTTATTTCTCTTATTTACAGCATTAAATCTTGTTCACCGGTATATTGTTTTGAGATACAATTCATTTAATAAGTTAAGAAAATATACATACCAGTTAGATACTGATTCACCCCCCCTCCCCCTTTCAGTATCTTTAAGAATCCTAAAAATTGGTATCAGAGCCTAGTCCTCTATTTTCAAAAGCCTAATAGCTTGAGGAAGATTCTGACACTGGTACAGATGGAAAATTTGAGAAAGCAACTGGAAACATCTCTTGCAGATTATGATGCGGAAAAGTTGAAGAATATGAAACTTGAAGATGATATGAAGGTTGCACATGAAATCATTCAGAGACTTCAAGGAAATCTTACTATTGCTAGGAACAAAAGAAGAGAACTTCATGAGAAACTACAAAGTAACGATGATGAAAAAAAGACTCTTAATGATCTGGTAAGCAAACTAAAACAAGAGAATATGTCTTTAAGAAATGAGATGCAAGACATGACCATGAGATTTTGTAAAGACACTGAAAATAGAAAGAAGAATGAAGATGATTTGGCTAGAAGAATCAATGATGCTACAAATGAAAATCTAAGACTCAATCATGAGAATGATATGTTAAAAATAGATATGATTCACTTGGAACATGATAAAACTGAACTCATGAGACAGAAGTATTTCTTGGAAAATGAGTTGGCTACTGCAAATCAACACAAGGAGAAATTCAAGAAAAGTTCAGAAGAACTTGATGACATGCTGAAAAATTATAAACCTAATGGAGATACTAATGGACTTGGCTTTGAAGTTGGTGAAAGCTTCGGCACTGCAAACAAACATGATCACATCAAAGTGGTAAGACAACCTAATTCCTATAAATTTAATGGAAAATGCTTTAACTGTAACAAGTATGGTCATAGAGAAAATTAGTGTAGATCTAGAAACTATCAGAACACCAATGCACCCATTGGTCAATGTTCTAAATGCAATAAAGTTGGTCATAACTAAGAAAATTGCAGAATGAATGTAAGATGTTATGTTTGTGGAACATTTGGACACTTATCTAATCAATGCAGAACACATACCGGCATAGGATATGGAAAAAAAATTTAGAAAAACAATGTGACTTGTTATGCTTGTAACAAGATTGGACATATTGCAAAATTTTGTAGAAGTAACGCATCACCGGCAAACAACAAAGGACCCAGTTTGAAAGGTAAAGAAAAGGTTGAAGAAGTAAAGCAAGAATGCTCAAAAGAATGGAATCAGAAAGACAAATATGAATGTTAATGAAGCTATCCCTTCATCGGTAGAACAGAGTATCACTCCACTGGTAGGAGATTCTTCATCTAACTAAAAAAGAAACCTTTTGGGGGTATGGCAACAAAAGTAAAACATGCTAGTTTACCCTCGGTTGATGGTGAGAAGTTGAAATACTTCTTTACCAGTAGATGAGTTAAGTTTTCACTTAACCGGTAGACATTAAATGTGGCAGTTGAAGGAAATGACTCTATAAAGCAAGTGTTCTGGCTCTTTTTTGATTCACAGAGCATTCAAATTTCCTGAGAGTGCAAAAATACCAAGCGAAGGCATCCATAGAGAGAAATAAAGTAAATCATTCAAGCACTCATACCTAAAGGCAAATTAAGGTATTTATAACTATGGCTTCCTCCTCTGCACCTGAATTCAATACAAACCCTACTGTAATTGAAGTTGTTAAGCACCTTAGGGCCATATTTAAAATCATTCCCAAAATTGCGAAGAAAGATGATACCCTAGGAGCATTCTCACAAATACCCAAAGGAGTTTCTTATGTTGAGGATCCTAGAATCTACATACATTGTCATATAGATGAAATAGGAGGTGATGAGATTAAGAACATGTATAGGATTGTTATATGTGATGATAATGGAAATGTTAAACTGGAACACAAGATAATTGAAACCCTAGGTTTTGTGGAAATTCTTAGTATTCTTGATTTTCTGAAGGATGTTATAAGGATTGTGCTAAGAAGAGTACATGGAGAGTTCTTTTGGTTGGATTCAATTCACAAGATAACCAAAGAAGCAGTTAGGGAAGTGATAGGCTTACCTTCCACCAGTAGCAGGCCTGACGAGACTAAAAAGAATCCAAATGACATTGTAATAACCCTAACCGACGCAACCTTTGATAAGAGATGCCTAAGAGTAAATGATGTTAAGGATATCAAGGTAAGGTTCATAAGCATGATTCTTGGATACAAGGCTACACATGCCAACAGATTAAACTCTATTTCCAGCTTATGTATCAAAAGTGCCTATGACATGGTAAACAACAATGCAAAAATTGACATTTGCGAATGGTTGAAAGATGAATTGATAGACAATCTGGGGAAGATAAAAGGTGATAAGAAAGGTACATTCAGATTTGGCAACCTGCTTGTATGTTTAATGTTATATATTACCAAACAAGTTCCCAATATTGGAAGAAAGGATTTTGGTTTTGACATCCCTGTAGGAAAATAGCCTTTGGACATACTCAATAACATCGGAGATATTAGAGAAAAGAATATAAGTAAACATTTTTGAACACTAAAGGCTAGAATGAAAACTACGATAAGGATATCTCAAGCTATTGTTGACAAATATAAAAAAGAGATATGCTTTGAAATTAAGAAAGATGAAATTGGGATGGAGGCAGTGGTCCCAAGGACTATTTGGGTTACAGAAATGGGATATGAGGCAGATGAGAACATAATTGAAACATATGCAAAAGCCCTCCTAGAAGCTCCTAAAGAACCAACTGAAGAAATATTTGGAAATGCGGAAACAATTGAAAGCAAAATTCAATCTCAAAAAAGAATAAAGAAAACTGAGCAGATAGTTAGGAAAGGAACAAGGCAAGCTAAAGAAATCAAGGAAGATGTTTTGAATAAAAATGGTATCAAGGAGAGTGACTTGGAAGGACTACAACTGGAAACACATCTTTCACTAGTTGGTACCTCCTCTGACAGTGAAATACTAGCAGAATTCAAAAGGGTGGAGAGAAAAAGAAAACACTCACCGGCACCTGCTCCTACACCGAAAAGAACAAGATAGAAACAATAAGCAGTTAGGCCTTCAACAAGAAAGTTGACACCAAAGAAGAGGAAACAAAAACAAGTTGTTCCTCCACTTGACAAACCGTTAGATGAGATAACTGAAGATGGCAAATTGTCAAACATTAGCAAAATGTATAACACACTATCAAATGATGAAAAAGAAAGTATAGAAAATAGTGTTATTTTACATCTTGATATCTATAAAAAAAAATTGATGGAAGTTGTTGATGATATACCCAATGACTTATATAGAAGATTAGAAGCTAGAAGGGTAGCAATTGTTGAATTGGATAAAAAGATCAAAATAGAAAAACTACTTGCAGTTCACCCAGTGAACTCAAAACAAGAGATAGATGAATTAATAAGTGAGGCTAACCGGACTGTATTCTCAACCGGTCATCAACATGTAGCATTGATGGCAGGCAGAGTAAATGAAATATCAGAAGAAACTGCTAACAAGTGGGATATATTCTTTGTTGAAAAAGAAAAACAAGAAGAGCTTAAGAGACCAAAGACTTTTAAAGTCTATCAAAAGGAAAAGGATAAGGATAAGGGGGAAGGCAAGGTAGGTGGACCTCCGAGCATAAAGGTGATAGATAACTTACCCCCACCTTCCTCTGATACTCCACTGGTAAAAGAGAGTATGGAGACAACTCATGAAGATACAAATCCTGATTCAGAAGTGTTGTACACAATGAATATCGACACATAGGAAGTAAACATTTTGGTAGATAAGGAATCAAGTGAGAAAAGAAATGTGGCAACTGAGCCACCAATAGAAGACACAATAGTTGAGACAAATATCGAAGATATAGTTGGAGACATTGAAATTGGAAGTGAGCAACAAACTGAACAAACAACGGAGATAGGAAAAGTAGATAGCACTGGTATACATAATGATGTATCTACTAAGCAACCGGCAACTGATAGCAATGAAAAATCTATTGAGATACCAGCTGTAGACATTTCAGGAGTAAGCACAGAGAAATCGATAGTAAACACAGAGTCACAAATAGAAAAATTGGCAGTGGACACCACTGAAAAATCATCAGAGGCACCATCAGAGAAACCATCAGTAGAGAGTACAGAGAAACAGGTAGAGCAACAAGATTCACTAGTACATATAGAAACAGTACTACCGGCTACATCTGATAAACCTAAACCTTTGGTAGTGGAAATGCAGACACAAACTGACCCTCCAGAGAAAGAGGAAAGCAATGCTATTACTACCACCGACGGATTACAAATTGTGAAGGTAGTTGGACAGTCATCTGGAACCTTTATGATTGAATTTAGACCAACCAATGTGATAGAGGTATTGCTAGATTCAATCAATAAAATAATAGATTGTAATGCACTAGCATATAAGGCTATTGATGACACCATACCAATTTTGAAGATGATTGCACCCAAGTGTAACATAGAGAATAAAGATTCTTTAGGGCAATTAGACACATTGTCTAAGTACATAACCGACAACCTACTGACAATTGATCAAATCAATGAGGAGACATTCAAAGAGAAAATGAATAAAGAGAAGGAAAAATTCTTTGAGGAAACAGTAAAGAAAAATAAGGAACATATGGATACCTTATTATCGGTACTAGGCAAGACAATTTTAGACTTCAAGAAACTGTATAGAGATACATGCAAAACAAACATCTTGACAGAAGATATAGATAAAAAAGTCAGCATAGCTCAAAAGGAAATCAATGATATTGCTGACAACTTGATAGGTTCATTGGATTCATTATTGGTAGCAAAACAGGAAATTGCAGGATTTGAAGAGAAAATAGAAAAACTTGAAAAAGATAAGGAAAGGTTAAAATTTAAAGCAAAAGAACTTAAGTGCAGACTAAGTCCTAAATGGAAATCCTCATCTCTTTGAGAAAAGATATTTTTGAGGCTCTCGTTCCAGGACTTAAGACACCGAAAGAGAAAATGCACTTTCTCACCGGTACAATCCAGAGAGGTGAAGTAGTACTAAAGGACAGTGAGAGATTCTACAACAGTCTAAATGCTTCTTTTGTAAACCCACAAGGGATAATAACAGGAACTACACTCAATTAACATTGAATGACAGCCTTTGTCATTGATACCAAAGGGGGAGTAGTAGAAGATGAGAAAAAGGAATAAGGATGAGAAAAATGTATGACAGATGAGATCACCAGCTCAGAGGGAGCACACAGTGTTGACAAGTTTTGGTAAGATAGTTTTGACAACATTTTTGGATACACATTTTGGCTTTTTCTCATGAGTGTTGCCATCAATGCCAAAGGGGGAGATTGTTGGCAAATGCACACTCCAATGAGAAATTTTAGGTGATTGAAGGTATTCTCATTGATGGAAACCTTGGAATCCTATGGCACCAGTAGACACCAGCATAGGCACAAACACTAGCACCGGCATCGACAAAGATGTTCACTGGCACCCTAGTTGACAAGATTTTGTTTATTGTATTTTGTATTTAATTGTAAAATCTTTTTGTAAGCCGACAAGGTGAATTGTATTAGGACTCATATAAGTATGAGATCTTGTAGAAGATTTGTAATAAGGAAATATGCGAGATGGATAATATGTGTGAATATTAAGGCAGATTGTGGAATAAGGTTTATGATTACAGCAAGAGCTTAAACCGGTACTGAACCTGGCATAGTAGATGTTGATTCGAAGTAGTACATGATATTGGATTTACTTAATCCACTTTTGTAAGTCAGTGAGACTTCTCTTTTTGTATTTAAGAAGTGAGCTTTAGGCAGTTGGCCTTCCAGCATGAGCAGGCCCCTATTGTATCAGTAATATTCACTTATTGGTCAGTGAGCAAATATTGTGGGTCACAAATCCCATCGAGGTTTTTCCCACACCGGGTTTCCTCATTAAAAATATTGTGCTATGGTGTGCTTTCTATGTTGTGCTTATTGCTCTTATTTACTGCATGAATTATTGTTTACCATTATACTATTTTGAGATACAATTCATTTAATAAGTTAAGAAAATACGCATACCGGTTAGATGCTAATTCACCCCCCACCTCTCAGTATCTTTGGGAATCCTAACAAAAATACCTTGAACAATAATTGCCAATATTATGTGCTCCCTCTTTATTGACATCCATGGGGGAATGTTATTGTTGATAAGAAAAACAGGCCACACTAAGTAAATAGATCTCAACTCTCAAAATGGATTGACACCATCAACTGCCAATGAAAGCTTGAGATTACAAGATTCTTCTTTAAAGTGTGGCCACTTTTCCTCTATGTCCATAAATGTTGAACCATCTGCAAGCATTCTAATAATGGCATATTGACTTCTATTGTATGGTAATCCATAAATGGTGCCAAGCTAGTGCACTTGAATAATCGTTGCATACGTGGAATAATGGGAATATAACAAAGAACCTTGTGAGGAACCCTTTTTATTGTTTGATCTATTTGATATCTACTGATATGACATTCAGGGCATTATGTTGCAAATTGTTTTTTTTATGATATATAATATGATCATTGGGACAAGCATCTATTGCTTGATACTCCATTCCAATATCTTTCATAATGGCAGATAATTCTCAGTATGAGCGAGGTAGAATATTTGATGGTGGTAATAAAAACTCACCTATCAATCTACAGAAAAAAATATAATTTGTTAATATAAAGAATATTAATGGTACATGATTCACCATTTATTAACTATAATGACATATATGACATAACTTAACATACGTGAGATTGTTATGCTGGATAAACCATTCATAACCTTCAAGTTCACCAACAACAATACAACAGAGAGAAGAGTTGTTTGGGAGCCTTCATAAAGGGTCTCATATTCCTTCTCAAGTAGAGATAAATCATGAACAACATCAAGGTCATCTTGATCATCATGATTAGTTGTGTCAGTACTAAATGTGTCATGGATCAATGTATTTGTACCATCATCTTCAATTGTGTTTTCTGGCGCATGATCGTCATCTTCCATGGGATCATTATCTTCAGCTTTGATATTCACACCTCCATGTTCTTCCACTTCAAAAACCATATTCTCCAAGTTGTGTTGGTCCATATCATGTGCCCTGGGGTGCTCGACCTATATAAAAATGATCAACATAAATAAACCATGATCATGATCTCATCATCAAGTGGTTTCTTATGTATATAAATTGTTAAAATGATGTAATGAACAAATTACCAATGGATGATAATCATGTCCCCCTTCAATGTGACCATGCTTCCTATAATGTTTCTTAGTTGTTTTGATTAGAAGTCCTCTAGTCTTTAAGCCTTCACAAATTTCACAGGGACAATAACATTTTCCATCACCTTTTATTTTCAAGTTAGACCACAATCTAGCAGTTGTCTCCTTATTTTGCTCTTTGTTGATATTATCTAACATGGTCTTTCTTCATAGGCAAAACAATCAGGCTATGGAAACTTCGTTGCATAACCTTCACAAACTACACAAAAGGATATCGCAAGAATGGAAGTCTTCTTAGAACTAGTTATATAGAAGTTGAAATGTTAGTTATGAAATGATGTTTCAATATAATATACCAAATTAAAATACTTAAACATAGAAAAATTGCAAATCAAACCAAAACCATTTAACTCTTCTTTTTCATCTTAAAACATTGAACTTAATACAGAACGTATTTAATGTAGCTAGTGGTCACAAATTGTTTTGAGATAGATGTTCAATCATTAGATGTTCAACATAAATTATTTTTCCTCTCCCACCAATTCTTCCTCCCTCCTTCTTTCTCTCCCTCCCAGCAAAAGATGTTGAGTGTAGATGCTAAATGGCATCAACAGAATTGCCCTCATCATGGCGTCTAAAAAAATACTTAAGGAGGCAAACAGCTGGAGTGAGATGATTATAAGCACCATCAACTGTGCATTCGAATTATTCTGAGTGAAGTCAACTTGAGTGAATCAAGCAGATTCATTAAGGACAGCTCATTCAACAGTCAGATTTGCATCCATTGGATTAAGCACTGAATAGAGGGCTTCACATTAGACTTCAGTTAGTGACTATGATTAGTCACCAATCAGATAAGTATATCTGATATTTGCTCATGTAATCCAAATATTATATTGAAAGCTTTGATCTGAACTTAATGTTGGGTTTTTCCTCCAATCTGGAAGTTTTCCCAGGGTAATCTATGTGTGTTGTCTTGTGTTTTTTCTTGTATTGTTTATTTATGAGTTTTATTAGTACATCTGATCACTAAAATTAACACCTTCTATATAAGTGAGAGGGTGCCTTAAGGTGTTCATAGTGATCCTTGAAAATGGAATGAACTCATAATTTTAGTAATTCACTATGTTACAAGTAAGACAAAATTACTTGGAGAAGTGAGGACACGTTGAGGACTAGTATATTGATGATAATAGATTATTTATTAGGGTTTTTTCCTAATTCAGTTTTCCACAAGGTAAATCACTTGCATTATGTCCTTCTCATGTGGTGTTTCTTTTATATCTAGTATGTAATTGCTAACTAAATTTTAAATTTGAATAAAGGGCCTTTTCACCTTCCCAATTTATTTGATTCAAGTCCTCCTGAGGTAAATGCCATGATATTGGACAAAATAAAAAATAATCAGAACCTAGGTTCCTAGCAAAATGAGTAAACAATTTCATCCCATGGTAGGCATAGGCCACATTTATAAACTACAAATTTACCAAAAATCAAGGGGTCAAATGCTTAAAATTGTATGATAAATATTCAAAATTAATAAACTAAGTTGACAGTTTGTTGACACAGCCAACTCCATGCTAGAAAAATCCATGGTAGTAGGCAATAGATGGTTGAGGAACTCTAGAGAAACCCTGCAAATGGTTGATACTCTTCCCAAACATATTAAATTCCCAATACAACACCAAAACGTAGGAACAAACAAAAGATGATCTCATGAAAGCAAACTTAAAAAGTGTTACACCACAAATACTCTCTATGTAAAATGCAGAGAGTAGCTACCGAAATCAAGTAATGTAGGAATGCATATAACCATTAGAAAGTGCAAGATTGCAGACATTGTCACATATCAAGTTACCATGAAAATATTAAGTTCCCTGAAAATGTGAACACGAACAGCTGACCAAGTTACCACAAAAATCTTAAGTGCCTTGAAATTGTGAACACAAACAGTCAGCGGATAAAAACCTTATACTTAATAATCAATTCCCAAAAAATTCCAATCAATTAGAAACTTTCAGAATCCATAGCCAAAAAAAATAAAAGCCCACCTACAGGAGTTGTGTTAGCTGAGTAACTACGTGCTGCCAACCGTTAGAATTCACAAACTCTACCCACGTGTTAGCCGAGTTTTGTCCGACGCTTCTACATTATTTACTTGTAAGTTTTCTAACATATTATGAGTATAGAAGCATTAGCTTCAAACGAGTTCATAATAATTGTGCATTCCATGTTCTTAATTGCATTGTGGTTGTGGTTAATTATCCACGTGTGTAATATCATATTTTAAGTATGTATAGCAAAAACTTCATGTTAATGAAGTGTCTAGCAGAATTTTCATGTTGATTATGGATCAACAAATCTATGAGTGAAGTATATATCTTATTTCATTAATATTGGATATACAAGTATAATTATATCATTTTGGATACACCCTTTTATAATCAAGGTCATAATGTGTGAATAAATAGATTATAAGTGAATAAAAAATTCACAAATATAATATGTAGTGCTCATAATGTGTCTCTAATGTCATTCAAGTCTAGTTCCCAATATTAATTCTCATACTTGTTGGTGGGTTGGATGATCAATATCCAAATTATGATATCTTAACCATTAGTAGCATGGAGTGTTAGAGATATGTTATACATCACAATATGATAGATTACCATGATCAACATAATTATCATGATGAAATAGGCACACATGTGTGCTATCATTTTAAATGAGCCATATCTCATTTCATAATATTATACAACATAAAGATGGAATGCATCATAATAAAAAGTTACGACATAATAAGTGAGATATGAGAGATACATATAGGTACGTAATTATTATTAAATTATTCATCTTGTGCATATTGGCCCAATTAACTTCTACTTTATCAAGCAGGCATAATGACCAAATTTTCTTACTGGTTAACTCTATCATATAATGAATACAAAAGGTTCAAGAGTTCAAATTTGAAATAGTTTATATACAAACTATAAAAAAAAACTAAGTTTGATATGGTAACTCAACACAATCATTAAAAGTTGATCATCATATATAACAATCAATAGTAATAATCGTAAGTGAATACTGGGGAATACGACATAGTCATTTTGCAAAAGAATGAACATTCATGAGGTGCAAAGCCATTCAAATCATATGTATATAAGACTAGCAATTGCACTTTTGGTGTGCAATGAGTACGCCGAAAAGGTTTCGAAGGTTAATTAGGAAATTTTTTTATATATTGTTTTGCATACATGTGTGTAGTACATGAGGTTAATTAGTGGGCCCTTCAACAAATGATGTTTTTTGTGCAACAAAGGTTTAAATCAACTATGGATCCACTTGTAGCGATCCAAAGATGATTGAAAATGATAATCAGGCTCATTTTATGTTTGCAATAGAGATAGAGAGGGAGAAATAGAGTTGGGAAGAGTGAGAGAGAGATGGGGTGAGAAGATAAAGGTTGAGATGGAGGAGAGAGGGATAGATAGAAATGGAAGAGATAAATACATATAGATATAGAGAGTGGAGAAGAGATAAAAATAGATGGAGATATAGGGAGAGGTATATGGGGAGATAAAGATAGAGAGAGATAGGGAGCTAGAGAGATATAGTGGAAGCGAGAGATATGAAGGAAGCAAGAGAGGGAGAGATATAGAGATATAGATGGTGAAATATAAGGAGATAGATAGATAGAGGAGGGGGAGAGAATGGGAAAGGGGGAAAAGGGGAGATAGATAAATGTATAGAGAGGAAGATAGATAGGGAGAGAGGGAGAGATATAGAGAGATAGGATGAAACAGATAGATAAAGACAGAAAGATATGGATAGAAAGAGATAGAGAGAGGAGTGAGAGGTAGATAGAGAGAGAAATAGAGATAGAGGAGTGATAAAGATACAAAGTATGAGAGATGGAAGAAAAAATAGAGTGAATGAGAGAGACAGAGGAAGTGATATAGATAGAGTGAGATAAGGAGAGATAAAGAGGAATGGGGAGATATATATATATATATAAAGTTAGAGAGAGATGGATACAAAGAGATATAGAGGAGTGAGAAAGAGATGGAGAGAAAGATATATAGAGCATGATATATGGACCAAACAAAAGAGAGAGGTAGAGATAATAAAGATATAGAGTAAGGGGAGAGAGATACATAGAGATAAAGATATAGAGTAGGAGAGATGGAGGGAGAGATGAAGTTAATTCTATAGAGAGAGGGAGTGATATAAATGAAGATATAGATAGATAGAGAGAGGTAGATAAACCCAAATATATATGGATACCAAGAGATAGAAAAGAGAGAAGGAGACAATAGAAAGATAGAAATATAGAGCAAGATTCATGGAGTTAATAACTAGAGGAGGTGGAGATGGTGAGTTAGAGATAGAGTGGGAATGAGTGAGAGAAAAATGTGACATAGAAATGGGAAATAACTCTTGCAAGAACAATGGTCATATGAAATATTCTATGAAAGGTTCTCTTCCCAGGTAAAGTGTAGGATTAAGAGGTGGTTGGTAAGTGGCATGTCAACTAAAATAGTCTAATTCAAATGAGAGCGCAAGTTTAAAGAGATCTCTTTTTCTGATAGATCGGTTTCTCACATCCCTTCCGTTGTGGATTCTATTAGATCATAGACTACAAACATTGATTAAATACATTAAAAAATAATTCAGTAAGGAAATTTGCAATTTTTGTCTCAATTTTTTGTTATTAAATATCCAAAATGAATTGAATAAATATTACAAATAAAGGTTTTTTTGGTTCCCAAAACCTTGGATTGGAAACCAAAGAGTTTTTCCACTTCTCTTAGTGGTTTCAAATCAGTTCTGGCCAACAAATGGGAACAATCACTTTGATCAAGTTCCCTTGCACTTTAGGCTTTGCTAGACCTAGGTGGGTGAACTTGTACCTTGAACCTAAGGCTTTTCTATAGAGAATTTAAAACTTCATGATCTTCTCTAGATGGCAAATAAATCCAAATATTTATCAAATTACACTTATTATCACAATCAAACAAGTGTTGGAAATTATGAATTATTTACTTGCATACAACTGCCTTGAAACAGAAATTGCTTTATTGATGAATTGTAAATATAAATCTTACTTTTGGAAAAATTTGATTAACCACTTCAAAATCATAATCAAACCAGTGCCTTCACCCCTTATCACTTCTTATTGATTCAATTAATTGATTCTATGTATAACCTGGGAGACAGTTTTAACTTGCTCTTGAACAAGACTACCACTTCAAGGGCATCTATATGAATTATAACGAAAGTAAAAGGTTACAGTTAGTCTTGTTGTTTTTAACTTTTCTTTGAAAGACCAATAGGACAGAATGGAAGTTGACAACCAATCTTTTACACTGATACTCAAACTGCAAATTACTTCAAATCATAAAAACATAAGAAAGCACATTGAAGCAATCTAAAGAAAATAGATTGATCTCAAGGAACTAATCAGATGATTGAACAAATAGATGTCATCAAAGATAAATAAAACATCCCATCTTCATATAAAATAGAGAACATGAGAGAATCAACTGATAATATACTTCACCAGTGTAGCATTTTCAAAAAATAAAACTCAAAGTATTGCATTAAAAATGTCTTCAAATATGATAATAACTTTTCTTTCGTCCCTTCTCTCAAGAAATTTTCCATATATATAAATGAGAATTTTGTTTGAAAGTGAATGGGCATACCCTTTCATTAAGACTCAAACTAACTTAAACCTAATTACAAACCAACTAACTAAACTAACTGACAAATGACACAGAAAACATATTACGTAAAGCTCTTAAAGAACCACAGTTTTAATCATTAAACACAAGGGATAACTACCCAAAACTTCACTGCACTTCTGAATATGCTCCAAATAATTCTCTAATTTGATAGTATCTGCATCAAAGATGACATCTAAAAAAATGATTTTCAAAGTGACAAGCCGCTCCATTTGTGCTATGGTCTCCTTTAAATCAATCCCATCCATTTGAGCAGCATTAAGGGCAACATTAAGAAGACTTTGACATTCAGAAATCCATTTATCTTTATCCTTAATTTCCCTTCTTTGATCAACTAATGTAGGAATTCTATGTTTAACCATGTCCTTCCATTCATCAAATTTTGTTTGCAATTGGGCATCAAATTTGTCATGTTTTCCCAAGAGCCTATTGATTTTATCTATCTCTTTTGCATCTGTTCCTTCCAAAGTTTTCTCCTGTAACTTCACACCCAACATGTTCTTGATCCTATTGTGAGACACAGTATTGTCCATGTTCTTTTGGAAAATAGTCTAGAACTCCTCTAGATAACCCTTTAATTTTTCAAATATTTTATTTAATAACAAGGAAGCAGTATCATATCTAACATTTTGCATTTGTTTGAGAATCCTTTGATTCTCCTGCTATAATTCTTCACATTTCTTTTGAGGACTTCTTCATATATAGCTTTGTATTGATCTCTCTTGGACCACTCTTGCCACCTGTGCTCTATTAAATTTTTAAATATCCACTCCAATGTCTGCAGAGATGATAGGATCAATCTCACCAACTTTTATCTTCATCATGTGACCAAATGCCTTGTCAACATCAATGATTTTTGGCCTTTTGTTTGGTGGGAACAAATCCCACAACAGCAAAGCTTCTTCATCTTGGCCAAATCTAGAACCAATGAAAACATCATTCAAGCAATTTGAAATCTTTATTTTTAGAATGAAGTAAACTATCAAAGATAAATGAGGCACTCATATCCCATCCTGGAAAATAATTATTCCAGCCTCTAGTAATAATTGTTTTCCCTTGAGGAGTCATTGTTGACAACTCTGCATCAATGTCTTCTCTTAACCTCCTTAACAATTCAGCCCCATTTTTAGGGGTCACATTAGGGATTCACTCTCTCAACCTTTTACCTTTAAAATTATAAAGAAATGTTTTAAATTCTTTTGATTTAACAAATACATCATTAGACACAAAAGCAGTATGCTCCTCCAACCTCACATCTTGGTTAATTTGCAATGTGACCACAATTTGATCATCCTCATTTTGTGTATGTTCTACTTCCTTTGCTTGTGACCTGGAAACAACCTCAACATCCCCATGCTCATTATCTGTAGTTTATTCTTCTTCCTCAAAGTCCATCTCCCTTAGCTTTTTCCTTCTTTCTTCCAATTGCCTGTTTAAATCATCGATGAAACCCTGGGCTTCCACTTCCTCCATCTTTCTAAATGCATCCTCTACCTCCAAACCAATATGAGGATAATTGCCCAGATTTTGCTTCTTTTTGTAGGAACAAATATACCCCTCTGGGTTGTAGTTTTTTCTTGAAAAGTGCTCAAACAAATTATATTCTTCTATCAACTTTCTATCAATAATTTCATAGGTTTTTGTAGAAACAATTGTAAAATCCCCAAAACTAAGAGTACCAAGTAGAAAAGATTGCTTACGTAGATCTCCAAAGTGTTTCACATTGGAAATGCTCAACTGCCTCACGATTTCCAAATAGGCAATTATGTCAAGAACACACTTTTGAACCCATAAATTTGAAAGCATGTGAAGTCTTTGTTTACAAACCAATCACCCCAATTATGGTCTACTATCTTTCTGCTAACAAATTCTTTTGGTCTCAAAAAAGCTTTAATTTCATCTAAAATAGAATAATCACATAGGACACCATATATTCTACAAAGAGGCTTAACTATCCATTCCTCAAATTTAATATAATTGGACCTCATGAAATGAGAGTCCCAAACAGAAGTCCATAACTAGACTGGTTCCTCTTCACCTTCTTTGTTTCTAGTATGCAAAATTAGTTCTTTGGGCCACATTCCCTAAAATCGTCCGTAAAACAACACAATGTGCATCAACAATGAATAGAATTTGAAATGAGCGCTTGGATTTTCTTGGAGATCGAGAAAACCCTCATGTAGTTTATTTACCAAGTAGGAAGCATAATCGAAAGGATTGGGTTCATACATCTAACTATTAGAGGTAAAGACCATAGGTCCAATGTTCATTAAAACAAGAACCTCCACACCTCTCAATTGTCCACAAGACATGTAAGTATATTGCAAATAGTGTCTAAAAAGGTCAATGTTGAAAGGTGGCCCATCATGTTATGTAAGCTTCCCTGGCTCTTTCCTATGAATGGCCAATTTCCCTCCCAAATATGCAGTATCCATTCCCCTGTATTCTTCTTCCAATTCTCCAAAAGATAGTGGCATGTCAAAACCAGTCTCCAGATTGAACACTTCATTAATAATACCTTCAGAAAACCTTATGAATGCATCCCCATTTGGGGCCTGAATACATCTTCTCACTGAGTCATAATTTCTAACCAAGATCTCCAAGACTTTCAAATTTATAAAAACATTAGGAACAATTAGCTTTCCTAAGTTAGTTGACCATGGGTTACAAAGGGGTATTTCCTTATTCCTTCTTAAATAATGAAATAGGAATAGCTCATAGCCCCTCACCTTTGTCCAGACGTCCCCAACATTCTTGTACTTATCCTCCAATTGGTCCCTTCCTAACAAATGTTTCTTTGACCTTCTGGATTTTGGCCTGGGTGCTTGCATTTGGTCTATCATGTCCTGATTCAATTTTCTAGCAGGGACATCCTCCCCCATCTTGGTCCTTTTAGCCTTTGATTTTGTACTCTTCGTCGGCCTCTTTCTTCTTGTCGAGCTAGATTCTTCAATCTCTACAACTAAAAACCCTTATCTTCTTAGTTTGAAAGCTCCAATATTCACTGATTAACTCTGCTTACCAAAAGGACTCGAAGCTAAGCAACTTCAATCAATTGCATTAAGTGTTCAATTTGAAATGATTAGCATTCTATTTATTTGCTTCATGCGAGCCTATTGTAAGCATTAAATAGGAACACTTTGCTCACTTTTAAAATCTGATATAATAACAGCTCATTGGCTTAGGTCTCCCCGATGTAATTTCTCTCTTTGGCACCATCTGATGAATACTAAGAGGGGGGGTGAATCAGTATGCCAAAAATCTTTGCACTTAAACACTTTGCAAGACTAATAGTAAACCGACAAAATAGTTTAGCAGACAAACCGGTTAACACACATGCAAACCAAATAGCTAATAATGCATTCACCCACAGAAGCACAAACACCATAACACAAGAGATTTTGATGTGGAAACCCAAATGGGAAAAACCACGGTGAGATGGAACTCACAAGAAACTATCTAGAGAATAGGAACTAGACCGATTAAGGTCAGACCAGTTAAGGTCTTACAATGTTCTTTACCAAAATAGATCATGTTAGGAATCTCAATCTCTGTTAGGAGATAAGTCCGATTAAAGACTACCTTGCTAGAGGATTATTGATCCATAGATGTGAACCACCTTGGTAGAGGATTTACAAGAGGCTTTTGGGCCTACCTGGTTAAGGGCTACAGACTTGTCGAAGATGTGAGTAATCAACAAGTGATTGATCTAGCTAATAGCATAGATTGCTTGGTTAGATCCTTGATAGCTCATTCCTAATGCATTCTAGCATTACTTCAGTCTTCTACACATTCATACTCTCTCTAACTCCTCAACCACCTTAAACCCTAGCCGCAATATCAACTATCGTAACAACAACAACAACCTAAAACCCTAGACATGATGTCCTTATAAAGAAATCTAATTTCATGTCGGTCCAATAGGATTGCATTACAATTTCCTAGGTTCAATGCATCTAGACATATTCTAGTAACACGACACCAAAAGCACCGCTAAAGTGTCGGCACTGTCAAACAATCGATGGATGGTAACTCATCACAAAATGTCGATTGGTAACTCATCACAGAGTATTACCGGTTCAAGCAAAATATTGGTTGCTGGTTTGACAAAATGAAGACTGGCAAATATGTGTTATGCCGCTTTGGTCCTTTGTACCACTTGAGATCCTCGAACCGCTTGGGGTCTACATATCGCTTCAAATCGGTAATCACTTTCTGCAAAACACCAATAGTCTAAGGACTATAATGCATCATACCAGTTGGAACATGTACCGGTTGAGCTTTAACTTATACATACAAAAATGATCTCAATGCAAGTGTGTGTCCCTCAATGACAATAACAACATAATCATAAAAAATGCCAACAATCTCCCCCTTTGGCATTGATGGAAACTTTTCGTAAATTTTGACATCTAAGTGTTTTACAACAAAAATATGCTAGAATCAAAATTACTCCCCCTAGGCATATACACTATCCTTTTTGCAAAAAATACAATGTATACTATTTCTTAACAGAAATAACATGAAAGTATACATCAAAACATTCAAAATTTATACTTCTCCCCCTTTGCCAACAATGACAAAAATAATATTATAGACTAACCCATGTTTCATTAAAATAAAAAGTGTTTATGACAGTAAAGAATAAAACTTGTCAAAAACAGATTTAAAGTCCTGCAAGAATTGTTTCATAGATAAAGACCGGGACTCAAGTAGGGAGGTTGTCACTTCTTTCTCTGTCTACATCTAGGAGACCTGTTCTTCCATGGCATCTAATGTGCTCATCTCCTATGTCGCCATTAAGCCATCCAGATTAAGATAGCACTTCTCAAGTATTTGCAGATGTGGGAGTAGAACCAGTTGAACTTCCTACAAATATCGAGTCCAGTTTCTTATTTCCAACTCTAATTTGGTGCACTGGATGTGAAACCGGTGAACGGTTTGCCCATAAGTTGTAAAAGAGTCATATGGTAGCTTGAAGGTACTCATATACAACTGCAAGTCAGTTTGAAGCTTTTTCTTCTATGCAAGCACATCATCACAGAACAGATGAGGTTGGCAAATCTTGCTGAGTAGAAGATTCCCCTCATCCAGAGCATTCCTTATATCATTCTGTGCTTTTTGCAGCTCAGACCAGAGCTCATTAAGCTTCTTCACCATGGCAATGTTGAGAGCCTTTTGATGCTCTTTCTTAGCATTTGCCTCTACTACCTCTTCTAAGCTCTGCACTTGATCATCCACTATTGTGCATAGGAGCTTCAATTGGGCCAATGATGAGTCGATACTAGGGAGGTTTTTACCAGGTAATAAACTAGTAAGAGTGTCCACCGTAGCTTGGATCACATCTTCCTCCATCTTCCTCCTTAACACCTCAAGGAGTTCTTGAGCAACCTTGATGCTCTGCAGTAGCTCCATTTCACTTGCAGACTGGAGGTCAATAGGATTGGTGAGGTCATCTGGTTTAGATTGACTACCGGTTGCCTCAGGAGTCTCCATCTGTGAGCTCTTTTCCACTTCTACTTCCTTGTCCTCCTCTGTTTTCTTCTTTGCTGCTTCTCTTCTTTTTTCCTCTTCTACCTTCTTCTTTTCTGCTTCCTTCCTCTTCTCCTCGTCCTTCTTCCTTTTCTCTGTTTCCTTCTGCTTCTCCTCTTCCTTATCTTCTTCTTCTTTCTTCTTCTTTGCATCTGATAACACAATGATGAACGAGTAGTACCCAACCGGTACTAAGAGGGGGGTGAATTAGTACAGACAAAAACACACTCTTGAATCGAGTTGTTTGTAGACACTATGCATTGATAGACAAATAGTGACACCAGTCCTCAAATAGAGTACAACTGGCAAAACTCAAAATAACTGAGACAAGCATAAACCGGCTGACACTTATCTTCTCATACAATCTAACACTTCATTTCCTTTTCACCCTCATACATGAATAGGTAATCTGATAACTCAATGATGAACTGATAGTACTAACCTGGTACTGAGAGGGGGGGTGAATTAGTACAGACAAAAATACAATCCTAAACTGGTCTAATAGAAGACACTTCAAATGATTGGCAAATAGTGACACTAGTTCGAAACAGAGTGCAATCGGTAAAGCTAAGACTGACTGAGACAAGCATTAACCAGTTACTCGATTATCTTTTTACTCAACTCAAGACTACCCTACCATTTCACCCTTATGCATAAATAGGTAATCTATCATCAGATCATAATAATAGCTAGTTCAACATGTTTTATTGACAGGCATAAAACACAGAACCATCATATGCTTGATAGACAATAGCAAAGCATCACAAGATAAAAGCATCACACATGACACACATATTTTTCATGTGGAAACCCAACTAGGAAAAACCACGGTGGGGATGAATACCCACAAGTTGTTTTTGAACTCTTTAGAAGTCCGCTCTGTTAGGAGCCTTGTCTGGTTAGAGACATTACAATAGGTTCTTCTAGGAACCGATCCTGTTAGAGATCACCTGGTTAAGGGATGGCTACAATACCTGGTTAAGGGTTAAACCCCATTAAAGGTTACCTTGTTAGAGGATTTCAAGAACTCAATAGCTAAAGGATTTTGAACTCAGTAGCTTTGAATTACCCTGTTAAAGGATTTACAGCAAACCAGTTAAGGCTACCTTGTTAAGGGATTTTCCAATTGTTGAGGTGGTTAGAGATCAACAAGTATTACAATGATCTGGTAACAGCACTCAATGCCAATGTAGATCCGCTTAAGCTCCTCTTCACCTTCTACACTTACACTCTGCGGGTATCACTTCTCTCCTTTTGGTCTAGCAAAAATCACGTATCACTTCTCTTGGATACACTCACACAACTTTTGCCAACAACCTCAGAAAGAGACACAACATCAACCTTATAGGAAAATAGATAGGTCGGTAGCATAAACCCTAAACCCTAAACCTGTTAGGCTAAGGAATTCAAACGATTCAATCCTGACTATTGAGCACACTGCATTAAATCTAGTAGTTCTTGATCCAATCTCAAGACATTCTCCATCATCCATTTCCACTGATTTTTTGGCAGCTGATAACCCATCACACGTTATCACCATTTTACAGACTTCTCACATTCCTGAGGTAGATAGGAACAATCTCCTTCATGCAAGATCCTTCACATGCCCAAGGCTTACATGGCAACACAATCTGTTTTTTTTTATCATGCTAACTCATCACACAAAGTCACCGGTTGAACCACACAGGCTTGAAGCACTTCAACTGGAAACCCTAAAGTTGAGACTACCAACCGATAGTCATACAACACTTCCATGTGCCAGTTCCCATAACCATATGATGGTTCATAGTGTTATACCATTTCTCTCATATGTCAGTTCTCACCTCTTCAACATATTGACATCAATGACAACATACAATGTCATTATGTCCTCGTACTGGTTCACATAATGCCAACAATCTCCCCCTTTGGCATTGATGGCAATATACAAAGATATCTCTCTGCTTCACATCTTCTCCCCCAATTTCTATAGATATCTTCTCCACTTCACATCTTCTCCCCCTTTGACAATAATGCCAAAGTGGAGGCGCAAGCTTCCCTATTCTATTATGTTGCTCCCCCTGAGGAGTAGCATCCTTCAACACATCAATCCAAAATAAATTTGACTATGCAATACCTAACTGATGTGGAGCATATGCTTTTAGTTTACCTCCTGAAGGGGTAACACCCCTAATTTACCTCTTAAGTACATAAATGTAGTCTTTGGGAGAGGCTTGGTGAATATGTCTACTCACTACTTCTTACTATAAACATGCTCCAATGCAATCTCTTTGTTCTGAACCTTTCCCTCAAGAAATGATACTTAAGCTCAAAGTGCTTGGTTCTAGAATGTAAAACCAGATTCTTAGAGATATTAATTGCACTAGTATTGTCACAAAATATACCTACCGGTTCAGATACAGGAACTTTGAAGCCATTTAATACATGCTTCATCCAAATTGTCTTAGTGCAGTTCATGAAAGCTGCAACATACTCTACTTTTGCTGTAGACTGAGAGATAAAACTCTGCTTCTTACTCATCCATGAGACCAGTCTACCACCAAGAAAGAATGTACCATCGGTTGTGCATTTCCAGTCATCTATATTGCCTACCCAATCAGCATCTGTGTATACTTTCAAGTTGAAATCCTTGCTAAAAGGATACCACAATCCATAGTCAACAGTTCCCTTCAGATACCTAAGAATCTGCTTGACTGCAACCAAGTGGGATTCTCTTGGGCTTTCCTGGAATCTTTCAGTAATGCCATCTGCATGTTCAATATTTGGTCTACTATGCACTACATAATGCAACTTACCAATCATTGATTGGTATTCCTTCTCATCAACCAATTCTGAGTCATCTTCTTTAGATAGTTTATAACCGGTCACCATCAAAGTACCAACTGGTTTTCTATCTTCCATGCCAAAGGTCTTCAACACCTCTTTGACATACTTGGACTGAGTGATAAAGATTCCATCCTTCGTCTACTAGATCTGCAATCCAATGAAGAATTTGATCTCCCCTATGAGTGACATTTCAAACTCTTTCTTCATCTCATCTACAAACTCATGACTCATCTTGTCATCTCCACCAAAGATAATGTCATCAACAAATACCTCACAGATCAGGATCTGATCTCCTTCAGACTTTAAGTAGATATTACTATCTTCACTTGTTCTCTCAAATCCAATCTTCACAAGATGGGAATGTAGATGTTCATAACATGCTCTAGGTGCCTGCTTTAGGCCATATAAGGCTTTATGTAGCCTACATAACATGTCACTGTCTTCAAATAGGGAAAACCCATCTGGTTGCTCTATATACACCTCCTCTTCAAGTACACCATATTGGAATGCATATTTTACATCCATTTGATATACTTTGAAGCCTTTAAAAGCTGCATATGCAAGAAGCATACGAACTCCTTACAATCTGGCTATAGGAGCAAAGGTTTCTCCATAGTCTTCTCCTTCTTCTTGGGCATATCCTTTGCACACCAGTCTGGCTTTGTTTCTAATCACTGTGCCATCCTCATTCAGCTATTATTTCTGAAGACCCATTTGGTACCAATGACATTTTTGTGCTCTGATCTAGGTACCAAGGACCATGTACCATTTTTCTCTATCTGGTCAAGTTCCTCTTCCATTGCCTTGATCCAATCTTCATCTTTATGTGCCTCTTTGAATATTTTAGGCTCAAATTCAGAGATCATACATGAGTTTTCTCTGACTTTTCTTCTTGTAAGGATTCCTACATCCTTATCTCCTATGATCTGCTTAGGATCATGATTCAGCTTGACATACCAAGGAATGGTCTTGATAGATTCCATTTGCTTTTCTTCTTTGTCCTCATCTCCATCAGTATCAGCATCTACATCTGCCGGTGTAGGAACACTATTACTGGTACTTGGTTGACTCACAACCGGTTCCAATAAGGTTGCAACTAGTTTGTTTACTGCTTGCTCACTATCAGTTTCCTCAGTTTTCTTGGAGGTTTCATCAACTCATACATTGATGCTTTCCATAATTCTCTGAGTCCTATTGTTGAAACACTTGAGAGCTTTTCTCTTGGTGGAATATCCTAGGAATATTCTCTCATCACATTTCGCATCAAATTTTCTCTGGTGTTCACTCCTCTTGATGTAACATTTGCTACCAAACACTCTAAAGTAGCTAACCATAGGTGTCTTACCGGTTCAATACTCATAGGGAGTTTTATCCTTACCTTTCTTGATGAGTACCCGGTTCATTGTGTAGACTGCAGTGCTCGCCGCTTCTCTTCAAAATGTGTGAGCTACCTTTCCTTGAATCAACATGGTTCTAGCTGCTTCAACCACAGTCCGGTTATTCCTCTCAGCTAGGCAATTCTGCTCTGGAGTCCGGGGGGCAAACAATTTCCTCTTGATGCCATGTTCTTCACAATACTTGTTGAATTCACCGAAAGTGAATTCCCCTCCTTGATCAATTCTCAGGCACTTGATCCTTTTACCGCTTTCCTTCTCCACTAATGCTCTGAAAGCTTTGAACTTTACAAAGGCTTCAGACTTGTCTTTCAAGAATGTGGCCCGCATCAATCTTGAGCAGTCATCAGTGAGAATCATGAAGTACCTATCACCCTGCACACTCTTGGTTTTCATAGGACCACACAAATCAGTATGCACAAGATCAAGCAAATTGTCAGCAGTGAAAGATTTACCTTTAAAGGTTGAGGAAGACATTTTCCCCAATTGACACTCTCTGCACAAGGTATTATCTGATTTGCTTAGCACCGACAACCCTCTAACTGCCTTGATCTTACTAGCCTTCACAATGTTATCAAAGTTTACATGGCAGAGTCTCCTATGCCATATCTAGCTATCATCAAATTTAGCCATAAGACATGTACTTATATTTGCATTCAGATGAAATAGGTTACCTTTGGTCTGCATTCCAGTGGCCACCAATTCACCATTCTTTCCTTTGATTCTGCAAACTCCATTCTTGAATTCTAGAGTGAGGCCACTATCATTCAGCTGGGCAACACTCAGAAGGTTGTGTCTAAGACCATCAACCCAATACACATTGTTAGCACTACTCTTTCCATTCAAAGAGATGGACCCTCTGCCTTTGACCATGCATGGTGCATCATTGCCAAAGCGAACCACACCACCATCATACTCCTCCAAGGATAGAAACTTGCTCCGGTCACCAGTCATATGTTGAGAACAGCCACTGTCAATGATCCACTCATTGGAATTATCAAACTGGGAGACAAGAGCCTTTTTGTTTGACACATCTTCCTTGACAGCAACAAACACAATATCTTCATTTTCTTCATCCTTTGATTCCTCATCTGTGACACCTTCATCAACTGCCACAAAACAATTTCTCTAGTTTCCTCCTTTGAATTTCTTGAACCTTTCCGGTTTGTCCTTGTTGTCGCCATTAGGACAATTTACAGCAATATGTCCTATCCGGTTACAAAAAAAGCATTTCAACGGAAGCTTACCTCTGTATTTTCCAGTTCCTTTAGGAAGTTTCCTAGCAAGGAGAGCTTCAAATGCCATCAGAATCTCCTCATCATCCATTTCTCTGCTTTGTCTTGGTTCACCACTAGTGCTAGCTTCTTTTCCTTTTCTGCATGGTACAATAGAAGCTTTAAAAGTTGATTCAGTATTTTGAACACTGCTATCAAAACTATTTAGCTCATAAGCTGTCAACTTTGCAATGATGGAGTCTAAGGACACCTTAGTCTTGTCTATTGATCTCAATTCCTGAATAGCAGCAACCCTTATTGCATAGACTAGCAATAGGGATCTCGGGACTTTGCTTACCACAGTGGAATCTTCTATTTTACCACCTGCACTCTTGATATCTCCAACAACAGTTTTTATTCTTATTCCATACTATTGAATGGTCTCACCTTCAGCCATCTGAATATCTTCGAACTTCCCTCTATGGCTTTCTTCCTTAGCTTGTTTTACATGCTCATCACCGCCATAGATATTTTCAAGAGTATCCCATACCTCTTTGGGATTTTCCTTATCTTGGACATCAATAAACTCAATGTCAGATAAACTACTAATTAGGGCTTCCATGACTTGCCCATTCTCCTATATCTCTCTCTTTTGGTCATCGGTGAGAGTACCAGCAGGGGCAACATAGGCATTCTCAACATAGCTCCAGCGTTGAGCACCCATGCTTCTGATGTATATCTTCATTTTGTCTTTCCATATACTAAAATTTTCTCTATTAAACTTTGGACCTTCCCTCTTCATCATTAGACTGGGATCTTTACCTCAAGTGGTTAAGCTTATAACACAGAGGACCTAGAGTACGCTCTAATACCAATTGATAACACAATGATGAATGAGTAGTACCCAACCGATACTGAGAGGGGGATGAATCAGTACAGACAAAAACACACTCTTGAATCGGGTTGTCTGCAAACACTGTGCATTGACAGACAAATAGTGACACCAGTCCTCAAATAGAGTACAACCAGCAAAACCCAGAATAACTGAGACAAGCATAAACCGGCTGACACTTATCTTCTCATACAATCTAACACTTCATTTCCTTTTCACTCTAATGCATGAACAGGTAATCTACCATCAAAGATATACATATGAGCAACTAGATCAACAAGATTCATCGCTTGATAGAAAACAACAAAGCATCACATGAAGAAGACATCACACATAACACACATATTTTTCATGTGGAAACCCAACAGGGAAAAACCACAATGGGGATGAATACCCACAAGCTTGTTTTTGAACTCTATAGAAGTCCTCTCTGTTAGGAGCCTTGTCTAGTTAAAGACTGATACAATAGGTTCTGTTAGGTACCGATCCTATAAGGGATCACCTGGTTAAGGGATGGCTAGAATACCCAGTTAAGGGTTAAACCATGTTAAAGGTTACCTTTCTTAGAGGATTTCAAGAACTCAATGGTTTTGAGTCACCCTATTAAAGGATTTATAGCAAGCATTTTAAAGCTACCCTGTTAAGGGATTTCTTGACTGTTGAAGTGGTTAGAGATCAACAGGTATAACAATGATCTGGTAACAGCACTCAATGCCAATGCAGATCTGCTTAAGCTCCTCTTCACCTTCTACACTTACACTCTGCAGGTATCACTTCTCTCCTTTTGATCTGGCAAGAATCACGTATCCCTTCTCTTGGATACACACAAACAACTTTTGCCAACAACCTCAGAAAGAATCACAACATTGACCTTATAGGAAAATAGATAGGTCGGTAGCATAAACCCTAAACCCTAAAAACCTATTCCGTTAAGGAATTCAAACGGTTCAATCCTGACCGTTGAGCACACTGCATTAAATGCAACAGTTCTTGATCCATTCTCAAGACATTCTCCATCATCCATTTCCATTGATTTCATGGCGGCTGATAACCCATCACACATTATCACCATTTTATAGACTTCGCACATTCCCCAGATAGATAGGAACAATCTCCTTCATGCAAGATCCTTCACGCGCATAATGCTTATGTGGCAACATGATCTGTTCTTCATTACCATGCTAACTCATCACACAAAGTCACTGGTTGAGCCACACAGGCTTGAAGCACTTCAACCAGAAACCTTGAAGTTGAGACTACCAACCAGTAGTCATACAATGCTTCCATGTGCCGGTTCCCATAACCATATGTCGGTTCACCTTGAACAAACACACCACTTCACTTTGACACAAATGTCAGTTCACAGTGTTACACTGGTTCTCACATATGTCAGTTCTCACCTCTTCAGCATATTGACATCAATGACAACATACAATGTCATTATGTTCTCATATCGGTTCACATAATGCCAACAACATCTTCTTGTTTCTTTTTCTCTTCATCTTCTTCTCTTCTTTTCTTCTCATCTTCTTTTCTCTTCTCTTCCATTTTTCATTTCTCCTCATCTTCTTCCTTCTTCTTCTTGTCCTCTTCCTTTTTCTTCTTCTCCTCTTCATCCTTCTTCTTTTGGTCCTCTTCCTTTTTCTTCTTCTCTTCTTCATCCTTCTTCTTCTGCTCCTCTTCCTTTTTCTTCTTCTCCTCTTCATCCTTCTTCTTCTTCTCCTCTTCTTTCTTCTTCTTCTCCTCTTCATCCTTCTTCTTTTTCTCTTCTTCTACTTTCTTCTTCTCTGCTTGCTTCTTTGCTTCCTCCTTTTTGTCCTCAGTTTTCTTTTGTTTTACTTCCTGTTCCGCCTGCTTCTCCTATCCTATTACTTCTGATGGTGTACCCTGAGCAACATCCTCTCCATCCAGAGCATCGACATCAATAGTGTCAATAGGTTCAACAACCAGATTTCCTTCATCATCTAGCACTTCATCCTGTTTAGTTATTGTCATTTCTTGCTTAGCCTTTTTGTTGGCTTCAGCCACTCGATGCATCTTCAGAGCTTCTAGAGCAAGGGTGTGTGTATTCTTGAGCACTTCTTTACCCTTCCCTTCTAATAACAGGAGTCTTCTTCTTCTCATGAAGAAGAGGCCTTTGTATTTGTTCATTACTTCAAACAGTTTTGAGTTTGATACATCAGGAAAATGTTCAGCAAAAACTTTCTCTCTCATTTCCTATTCCTGCTCTATGGCAATGTGCCATTTATTGTCTAAGGACTTATACAAAGAATCTGGTGTCTTAGATCTAATTTCTGAAGGTGACCGGTCATTAACACATAAGTACTTAATGATTTCTTTTTCAACTGCTTCTTTTTCATCATCATTGAAATTATCAAAACAACCAATCAAATCATTCAGCACTTTTCTCCTAATGTTTTTAATAGTTCTTTGACAATGTTTCAAAGGTTTGTAGGAGGAGATGTCAATATTTACCGGTGCTGATGATGCCAGTTCATTCTTTCTCTTTTTCTTTGCTTGTCGTGTCTTCTTAGGTTTTTCCTCAGACACAGTTTCTTCTGAGTCTGGTGAGGCATTCCTTGTCTTCCTCTTTCTCTCGAAGACTTTAGCAGGTGTTGCTTCCATTTTATTTTTAGCTGGTGACCACTTGGTCACTTTAGGACTGGCTGCAGTAGCCGGTGCCGATGCTGAAGGCACTGCTTTTGCCTTCTTTATTAAAGGTTCTTTTCCTTTCTTTGTTGAGGGTTCCTCAACTGGTGTTATCCTTTCTAGGTAGGTGCCAGTTCTCCTTGCCTTTGGATCAAGCAGTGAGGCAATAAGGGTAGAGGCATATCCTTCCAACATATCATTCATTACCTCATAGCCCATAGGGTCCACTTCCTCCTGTCTGGGCTCAATGGCCTCCATTATGCATTGATCCACTTTAATGATAAAGAAGATATCATCTTCATACTTCTTGACTATGTCACCGGATATCCTCGTCCTCAGGCTCATCGTGCTTCTGAACTCATCAAAGTACTTGCTCAGAACATCAAGGTAGCCTGTTTCGACTGCTTGTAGACTTTCCTTGATTTGCTTGGTTATCGTTTGGTCAGTAGACCACTGGACATCACCTACTCCTAGAAAGTAACCTTGGAAGTAAAAGAACAACCCAACCAGTAGTTGTCCAAACTTGAACCTCAATGCATTATCATGTTTGATCGATTTAAGATTGAACAGGAGTTGCCTTTGCATACCAGTGCAAAGGTCAAAAGATGCATCTTCCTTGATCATTCGGTAAGCGGCATTTACCACTACAGTAGATACAAAGTTAATTCTACTGGCTAAGAACGTCCAGTATCCATTCACCATACATGCATACTTCACAAGGTCATCCTTGATGGAATTAACAGGCATTCCTTGTGAGTCGCTCACTAAATCGGTGAGCTTTGACATTTCCATATTTCTTACCGTCCTTAGGGTTAGCACTTCCCCTATATTGCAGAAACCGGTGACGGCATGAATTGCTTGTGGTGTAATATCATGCATTCTTTCCAGGTACATCTTGTCACCATGAACTCTGCTCAAAATGATCCTAATGTGATCATTTGTGAAATCCTATAGGAAATAAACACCATTGTGGAGCTTCTTCTTCTCCAAAATACTATACTCCGGTTTGATCTTCTTATCTTTTCCACAAAATAAACCTAGTTGCGAGTGAATTGCTAGAGACCCTAGGTCTTCGATTTTACAATCTATGTAATTTGAGATTCCCTCTTCTACTATCACACTAGCTAGAACTTGTGATAGGGCGTTGTATCTAGACTTGCATTGAATAAAGCTTGCTAAATCTACAAATGTACTAGAGCTAGTATGGGATGCAAAAGCCATGATAGAAACTAAAAACTCAAAAAATACCTTTCAAAAATCATGAATTTAGGGCTTTCAGATTCTTCTCCACCTCACACTTCGTCGATGCTTTGCATTCTTCCCTTGACCGTTTGCAATTTGAATTTGAATCTCCTTTAAGTTTTCTAAAATTTCTCTAAATCGCAGCACAAATCACTTTTCTTCGCTCTGCACTTGAAAACCTTCTTCACTCGAAAATTGATAGTGAGAAATGATTTGAAAAATTCATTTTAAACATATTCCTCACCTACCACAATTAATGCTCCACCATTAGGGTGTAAACCCTAATTTGCCTTTTACCCTTTCTAATCTTCTGCCAAATGATAGGTATCACATACAAGTTAAGGTCTTTTATTGGTGTAAACTGGGGGTTCGAAACATTTTGCCGTTTGCTCTCCCTAAGCTTTTCTGAAGCTTAGTTTGTCGATTTCGTGATTTCCACACTAGGTGCAGAAACTGGTTCCTCTTGTAACACCACTGGTTTCTTCTTCTAGGTTTTGTTCATATCTATTTGAACAATGTCAACATCAATCTCTTCTTTCAGAGTGACAGGTATATCATCTAATATGTTCTTTCTTGACCTACAGAATCTGGCAATGTGACCCAGTTTGTTGCAGTGATAGCAGACCAATCTAGGTGCTCTCCAAGGTCCATTATTCATGTTGCCATTCTTCCTCCTGCATGTTGCAGCAGTGTGACCATGACCATGACAGACCATACAGTTTTCTCTCCATCTGGTTGCCGCTTGATAGCCACCGCTTCTTGACTGATGATTGAAAGCATTAAACCGGTTGTGATTCCGGTTCACAAAAGGTTTAGGACCAACTCCTTGGGTCCTCTGAGGATATCTACCAGTAATGTTCATAACTAACCTGCATTCAGATGCTCTATGCCCAAAATTGTTGCATGCATAACAGTTACCATTGAATTTATAGGATCTAGGCTTATCATTTAGGAAATAAGGAAAATTATTGTAAGCCTTGCTTCTACACACATTGGCAGTATGTCCTTCTTTAAGACAGTTAAAGAAAATAGGTTTAAACTTTTGCTTACCTTTATCCTTTGATGCCAGTTGTTTCTTTGATGCTCCAACACTTGTACCAGAGGTCTCACCTTCCTCATGACCGAAATAACCAAGTCCATCAGTATTCTTGACAGGTTTGGCAGATTCAAGCTTTTGCTCTAGCTTGACAGTACTCTTGTTGAACTTAGCAAGTATTTCCTTTGACTCAAAGAGTTCTTTGGAAATAGCAGCATTTGTTTCCATCAGGTTTTCATTCTCAGAGATGGCAATGTTCAGTTCTCCTTGCATGTCTTCCTTTTCCACTTTTCTCACATGGAGTTGAGCAGTTAGGGCACTGATCTCTTGCTTTAGCTTGGAGTTTTCATGATCTTTGTCTTTGACTAGATCTTCATCTTTCCTCTGGTTCTCAACCTCTTGACACATTCGAATAGTCAGTCCTTCCAATTCTTTTCTCACATTGGAATTGGATTCATTCAGCTTTTCTACTTCTTGATCAATGCTTCCATGTCTGCTTCATTAGAGGAACTATTTCCAGATAGCTCCATCATCTTTTCAGCATGTTCTCTCCTCTTTTCTTGAGAGGCCTTATATTTGACCATAAGATCATCATAGGCTTTCTCAGACTGAGTGAGCCAATGAGTAAGTTCCCTCAATGTGTATTCCCCCATATCTCTTTCCAAGTGGTTAAACTTATAGAAAGGTAGACTCTGATTCCAATTGATGAATACTAAGAGGGGGGGTGAAATAGTATGCCAAAAATCTTTGCACTTAAACACTTTGCAAGACTAATAGTAAACAGGTAAAACAGTTTAGCAGACAAACCGGTTAACACACATGCAAACCAAATAGCTAATAATGCATTCACCCATAGAAGCACAAACACCATAACACAAGAGATTTTGACATGGAAACCCAAATGGGAAAAACCACGGTGAGATGGAACTTACAAGTAACTATCTATGGAATAGTAACTAGACTAGTTAAGGTCAAACCGGTTAAGGTCTTACATTGTTATTTACCAGAATAGATCTTGTTAGGAATCTCAATCTCTGTTAGGAGATAAGTCTGATTAAAGACTACCTTGCTAGAGCATTTTACATCCACATATGTGAACTACCTTGTTAGAGGATTTACAAGAGGCTTTTGGGCCTACCCAGTTAAGGGCTACAGACTTGTCGAAGATGCGAGTATCAACAAGTGATTGATCTAGCTAATAGCACAAATTGCTTGGTCAGATCCTTGATAGCTCATTCCTAATGCATTCCAGCATTACTTCAGTCTTCTACACATTCATACTCTCTCTAACTCCTCAACCACCTTAAACCCTAGCCGCAATATCAACTATCACAACAACAACAACAACAACCTAAAACCCTAGACATGATGTCCTTATAAAGGAATCTGATTTCATGTCGATCCAATAGGATTACATTACAATTTCCTAGGTTCAATGCATCTAGACATATTCTAGTAACACAACACAAAAAGCACCGCTAAAGTGTCGGCACCGTCAAACAATCGGTGGATGGTAACTCATCACAAAATGTCAGTTGGTAACTCATCACAAAGTATTACCAGTTCATACAAAATACCGGTTCAAGCAAAATGTCGGTTGCCGATTTGACAAAATGAAGACTGGCAAATATGTGTTATGTCGCTTTGGTCCTTTGTACCGCTTGAGATCCTCGAACCGCTTGGGGTCTACATACCGCTTCAGATCGATAATCATTTTCTACAAAACACCAATAGTCTAAGGACTATAATGCATCATACCGATTGGAACATGTACCAGTTGAGCTTTAACTTATACATACAAAAATGATCTCAATGCAAGTGTGTGTCCATCAATGACAATCACAACATAATCATCAACAATTCCAACACCATTGGTGTAACTTACTCCTTCATTCCTTAGTATATTGTTTTTTGGGGTATGTCTCTCCAATGGTTTCATCGGGCATCGGTGATGTGAATGACCTTCTCCAATGAATTTCTCATCAGTGCAACTCCCTCTGATACATCAGGTCTGCATTGGTGTATGTCTTGCTGATAGCCTCATCATCTATTGGCAAGACGAAATGTTCCCTTCACTGCTAGTGTAAGTCTTGTCGATGGATTTCATCGGCATATGCTACCCCTATCACAGGCTTCTATGCATACAAATAGCTTCAAAAGGTTCCGATGAATGTTTCCAATGGACAAGGCATATTGTGATCAAATTTGATTTTTGTTACAAAAATGCTTGAGTTTGTCGGAATTCCAACAGATGTTTTCCATCAGAATTCCGACGAACTCGGGTAGTTTTGTAAAAAAAATCAAATTTGATCACAATATGCCTTGTCCATCAAAAACCTTCATCGAAATTTGAGGCCAAATGTATTAGTTATCCCACAGGGCCTTTGATGTCTTTGATATACTGGTAGTCATCACTACGTGGGATAGCCCTCTAGCTTATCTCCTTCTATCCTCCTTATCCCACGTGACCTTCTTGTTGACCTTTTCACCCTGCGGGATAAGGGAAAACACACATTCTCCTTTATGTTTCTTATCATGTGGCATCATTTGTGCCCTCATTCTACTCTGCGAGATAAGGTTTTTTTCTTTGCTTTGGACAATTCTTTATCCCACGTGCCACCATTGTTGCCTTTTTAGCTTCACGGGATAAGGAGAAAGCCTATACTTTGTCCCTAGCAATATTATCCTACACGACCTTTGATGCATTTGTTTTATCCCGTAGGATAAGGTAAAAGCTTCCTCGCCTTTGTTATTTTCTTATCCCGTGAGACCACCTTTGTCTCTGTTGGTGTAAATAAATATTCATCATGGATATTATTACACTTTACTTAAGTTAATTTAGGATAATGCAAATCTTCATAGTTTGGATTTGAGACACTTAGGGAAGTGTGCACATAGGGATATAGCTTGTAGGAGAAATTCCACTTTTTGTGGTCTTATTTTGCTGTTACACTCCACATTCAGTGGGTCATCCACCTCTTGTGGAATATTATATTATTTCTCCTACCTACCCTTGTTTCTTATTGAGCCACATGTCATGATTGTGTGCTCATACATCCATATGGCCTTGCCTATATAAGCAAGCCCATATTCATTGTATTGGGAATCTAGTTGATCGTTTGCATATTGATGAGAATACAGTTTGTTCTTGTCATTCTTTTGTCTCTATTTTATACTTTTCATTGTGCCCTTGATCTTGGAAAAATATCACATGGTATCAGAGCCATTGGGGCTTTAATTGATTGGTTTTTGGAGACATCTCGGAAGGTTTCTATTTTCGGATCTGAGGGACAACATTTTTTGGAGGCATCTTAAAGCACTTTCGACCTCACCATTGCGTCCGGGAGGTCGTTTCCATAAAAATCGAGTATAAACTCGACCTATTTTGGCGAAAATTGAATTTTGGGTGTTGGAAGAATTTTTTGCCCAATTCGGGGGGTACGGTACGGAACGGAATTTTCGGATCTCAAAAAAAAAAAATTCTGAAAGTTTTGAAAAAAAATATATATATATATATATATATTATGGGTCTGTACCTTTTGCCAGTCAGCAACGCACAGTCAGCGCCCATTCAGCATTTTTTGAAAAAAAATTAGGCCCCTCTCCGTTGAGCAGTTTGGATTTTTGGGTCAACTTTGGAGGCTCATAACTTGCTCAATTTTGCTCCTTTTTGGGTGCAATTTTTTTTTATTTGGGCTAATTGTTTGTGCTCTTTGTAGTGGTGTGGTTATTTTTTTATTTTGGTGCATAGGTTTTTCAGAATTTTCAGATTCTCTCAGTTGTACCTATCAAATCCTTAATTTTGCAACTTCAAAGGCTTCATTTGAGCTCATACAACCTCCTTTTCAGGTGTCATTTTTTTTGAAAGTGCATATTTTTTCATCTACTTTCATAATCTATGATTATATTTTAGATATTTTGAGTGGAAATTGTACTTTCAGATATTGGTATTATTTGGCCTACTTGGTACTTGTAATTTGCTTGGATCTTAGTTTAGATCTCTTGCATTATTAGTTTGAGTCTTCTTTGGCCTTATTAAGGTAGTTGTAAAGTTAAAATCAGAAGTTGACTTTGTCATTTTTTGCAAGTGGCCCATTGTACACACCCTAAGTATAAAGTGCCAAATCATCATTTTGGGGGGGCTCTTTGATTGAGTGAATTGGGGGGGTATCTTGTGTGATTGTGCCTCTCTTTCCTTGTGCTCTTTCATTTTTGTTGCAATGAGTCCTCATAAATTTCCACCTTTTAATCCACATAATTATGCATCATGGAAAATTAAAGTATGGAACAAATTAATGGAAAAAGGTCTCATGCATTACATAGATGGAACTATAGCAACACCACTTGATTCTAAGGTTGATCCTAATGCTCAGTTAGAATGGATCACTAATAATTGCATGGCTCTTGGAACTTTGCGTAAGTATGTATCAGATGACCTCATTTTTCACATTGAAAAGTGTACTACAATCAAAGAGGCTTGGGATATGTTTCAGAAATTGTATGGTCAATTTGATGAAATCAGAGGTTGCAAGACTAACAATGAGCTCACCAACTTGGATCCCAAGAGTTTTAATACTATCCAAGATTATGTCACTAAAGGAAATGAGCTAAGAGCAAAGCTTAAAGATTGTGGAATTGACAAAAAGGATGCTCAGTTGATATTCAACTTGTTGGACAAGCTTGCACTAGAATATGCAACATTTGTATCTAGCTTCCAAACTCATCATTTGACAGTGGGGAGTTCCTACATTATGCCTTCATTTGATGCTTTCACAAAAATGTTGATATTGGAACAATCTAAGTTGTTGAACATGGGGCTTCTCAAGTCTTCAAAGTCCAAGGCTTTGGTGGCTAATCAAGGGAGTCAAGGAAAAGATTCCAACAAGAAGAAGAAGAAACCTAAGTCAAAGCCACAACAGGAAAAAGGGCAATCATCCTCTCCATCACAAGGCGATTTTTCATGCTCTTCCAAGAAGGGGACTCCACCGAAGAAGGATAAACCAACTTGTGCATATTGCAAGAAGTATGGTCATGATGAGCATCAATGCCACACCAAGCAAGTTGATGAGTTGACAAATCCTCTTAAGAAAAACAACATCAACTTGCCATCCGCTGATGAATACTAAGAGGGGGAGTGAATTAGTATACCAAAAAATACTAAACTCAAACACTTAAACAGTTTAGCAGTTAACCGATATAACAGATTTACTAACAAACCGGTTAAGACAAATGCAAACCAAACAGAAAATAAAGCATTCACCCACAAGAGCACAATCACCATAACACAAGAGATTTTGACGTGGAAACCCAAATGGGAAAAAACACGATGAGCTGAAACTCACAGGTAACTATCTGCAAAATAGTAACCATACCAGTTAAGGTCAAACCGGTTAAGGTCATACAATGTTCTTCACCAAAACAGATCCTGTTAGGAATCTAGATCTTTGTTAGGAGATAAGTCTTGTTAGAGACTACCTTGTGAGAGGATTTCAGATCCATAGTTGTGAACCACCTTGTTAAAGGATTTACAAAGGCTTTTCCAGGCCTACTCGGTTAAGGGTTTCAGACTTGTCAAAGATGTGAGTAATCAACAAGTGAGTAATCTAGATACTAGCACAATATGCTTGGTTAGATCCTTGATAGCTCATTTTTAATGCATATTTAGCATTACTTTAGTCTTCAGTATCTCCACACTCTATTTCTTCACATGGACCTAATCTTCTCTTCTGTGATCGCACATATAGAAACCTCATGCACTTCTAAAACCCTATTCACTTCTAAAACCCTAGACATGATGTCCTTATAAAGGAATCTGATTTCATGTCGGTCCAATAGGATTACATTGCAAGTTCCTAGGTTCAGTGCATCTGGACACATTTGGTAACATGACACAAAATCATCACCAAAGTGTCGATGGATGATAACTCATCACAAAGTAATACCGGTTCATACATTTAACCATACCGGTTCATACATTTAACCAATTACCGGTTCATACATTTTACCAATTACTAGTTTGTCAAAATGAAGACTGGGAAAAATGATAACTGCCACTTTATTCTTTTGTTCCGCTTGAGATCCTCGAACCGCTTGAGGTCTTCATACCGCTTGGGTCTTCATACCGCTTGGGTCTTCATACCGCTTGAGATCAGTAAACACTTTCTACAAAACACTGATAGTCTAAAGACTATAATACATAATACCGGTTGGAACAAATACCGATCGAGCAATGGACAATCACAACATCGTCAAAATGCCAACAATCTCCCCCTTTGGCATTGATGGCAACACTTCAGAAAATTTTGACCTCTAAGTGTTTTTTAACAAAAATATGCCATAATCAAAATTACTCCCCCTAAGCATATACACTATCCCTTTTGTAGAAATAACAATGTATACTACTCCCTTCAAGAGATAAACATAAAAGTATACATAACATTCATCAAAATTTTAAATACTACTCCCCCTTTGCCAACAATGAAAAAATACTGAGTAGAATAACCCCTGTTTCTCATTATCATTAAAATAATAAATGTTCATGACAATAATGAGTGAAACTTATCAAAAACCGATTTAAAATCCTGCATAAAAGTCTTCATGGCTAAAGACCATGACTCAATTAATGAGGTAGCAACCTCACTTTCCATCTGCATTTGAGATACTTGTTCTTCCATGGCATCAATTGTGCTCATCTCTTGAGTGGTTGTTAATGCTTCCAGATTAAGAAAGCACTTCTGAAGAATTTGCAGTTTAGGTAATAAAACCAGTTGAAATTCCTACAAATCTCTGGTCCTATTGCTAATCTCCAACTCTATTCTGGTAGACTGGAGCTGAAATTGGTGAACAATTTGCCCATATGTGGTGAAGGAATCATAGGGCGTCTTAAAAGTTCTTATGTATGCCTGCAAATCAGATTGCAGTTTTTCCTTCTGTGCAAGCACATCATCACAAAATATATGGGGTTGGCTGATTTTGCTTAACAGTAGCTTGCCCTCATCCATAGCATCTCTTATGTTCTTTTGTTGTTTCAGAAGTTCATATTAGAGCTCGTTCAATTTCTTCACTAAGGCAGTGTTTAGTGCCTTTTGATGCTTCTTCTGTGCATTAGCTTTAGCAACCTCTTCCAGGCATTGTACCTGGTCCTCCATAACTGTACATAGAAGTTTTAGTTGGGCCAAAGAGGAATCAGTATTGGGGAGGTTAGTACCGGGAATCAAACTGGTAAGAATGTCCACCACAATTTGAATAACATCTTGCTCCTTTTTCCTCCTTAATGCTTCTAGTCATTCTTGTGCAAGCTTAATGCTTTGGAGCAGCTCCGATTCATTTGCAGATTGGAGGTCAATAGGACTAGTGATGTCAGCCGGTTTGGCTTGACCACCGGTTGCCTTTGGGGTCTCCACTTGTGTGCTCTTTGCCACTTCCTTCTTCTCTTTGGCTCTTTTCTTCTCCTCTTCTGCCTTCTTTTGCTCCTCTTCTTCTTCTTTTTTCTTCTCTTCTTCCTTCTTCTTTTCTTCTTCCTTCTTCTTTTCTTCATCCTTCTTGTTTTCTTCATTTAGTTTCCTTTTCTCCTCTTCTTTCCTTTTCTCCTCCTCTTCTTGTTTCCTCTTCTCTTCATCTTGTTTCCTATTTTCTTCCTCTTTCCTTTTCTCGTCCTCTTTTCTCTTTTCTTCTTTTTCAACTTTCTCTTTGTCAGCCTTTTCTTTGTCTAGCTTCTACTTTTCTTCTTTTTCTTTATCCTGCTCTTCCTTGTCTGTCTTTTCTTTATCAACCTTTTCCTTTGCTGCATGACATCTTCACCATCCAAAGCATCAATGTCAATAGTGTCCATCTGTTCAGTAACCAGTTCTCCTTCATTGTCATATGCCTCATCTAGTTTTCCAGTTTCCAGTTCTTGTTCAACCTTCTTGTTGGCTTCAGACACTTGGTGCAACCTCAGAGAGGCTTTGGCATGGGAGTGTGTATCTTTCACCACTTCAGAGACTTTGCCTTCTAGTAACAAGAGTCTTCTTCTTCTCATGAAGAAGAGGCCTTTGTACATATCCATGATTTCATAGAGCTCAGAATTTAACACATCAGGAAAATATTGTGTAAAGATTTCCTCTCTTATTTCCTGTTCATTTTCAATGGAAATGTGCCATTTGTTATCTAAAGAATTGTATAAAGAATCCAATGTCACTGATCTAATTTTTGATGGTGACCGATCATTAATACATAGATATTGGATGACTTCCTGTTCAACTTCCTCTTTTTCATTATCATTAAAATCATCAAAGTGATCTATTAAATCACTTAGCACTTTTCTCCTAACATTCTTGATAGTCCTTTGATAATGTGTCAATGGTTTGTAAGAGGAAATTTCTATATTTATCGGTGCTAATGATGTCGGTTCATTGTTGGTTGTCTTTGCCTTCTTCCTTGTTTGCCTAGTCTTCTTAGGCTACACTTCAGGTTCTGTATCCTCAGAATCTGGTGATTTTCTCTTAGTCTTCCACTTTCTTTCGAAAACCTTGGTGGGTGCAACCTCCGATTTCTTTTTGGCTAGTGACCGCTTGGTCACTTTAGGACTTGCTGAGGTAACCGGTGTCGATACCGATGACACTACCTTTCCCTTCTTCACTGAAGGTTCTTCAATCGGTTTTATCTTTTCCAAGTAGGTGTTGGTTCTCTTCTTCTTTGGATCAAGAGGCGAGGCAAGTAGGGTAGAGGCATACCCATCTAGCATGTCATACATCACCTCATATCCCATGGGTTCAACTTTTTCCTTTCTGGGCTCCACCGCCTCCATTATGCACTCATCTACTCAAATGATAAAGCAGATGTCCTCTTCATACTTGTTAACAATATCGCCAGATATCCTCATCTATTGGCTCATCTTCCGCTTGAATTCATCAAAATATTTATTCAAGACTTCAAGATATCCGGTTCCCACCACTTGGAGACTTTCCCTGATTTGTTTGGTAACCAGTTGGTCAAGAGACCATTGAATATCACCGACTCCCAGAAAATAGCCTTGAAAGTAGAAAAACAGACCTACCAAAAGTTGTCCAAATTTGAATTTGAGGGCACTGTCATGTTTGATAGACTTTGGGTTTATTAACAATTGCTTCTGCATACAGGTGCATAGATCAAATGATGCATCTTCCACGATCATTCTGTGGGCGGCATTTACCGCAGCAGCAAAGACAAAGTTTATTCTGCTAGCATAGAACGTCCTGTATCTAATCACCATGCAGGCATACTTGACCAAATCATCCTTGATGGTGTTGACAGTCATTCCCTATTGGTCGCTCATAGAACTGGTGAGCTTAGTCATTTTAGTCTTGATGACTTTTCTTAGGGCTGGCACCTCACCAGTGTTGCAGAAACCGGTGATAGCATGAATGGCTTCATGCATAATGTCATGTGTCCTTTCGAGATACATCTTGTCACCATGCACTCTGCTCAGGATGATGCGGATGTGATCTTTCGTAAATTCTTCAAGAAAGTACACCGCATTGTGAAGTTTCTTCCTCTCCAAGATGTTGTATTCTGGTTTGATCTTTTGGTCATCCCCACATAACAAACCTAGCTAGGAATGGATCACTAGAGATCCTAGGTCTTCCAATTTACAATCAATATACCCTAAAATATCATCTTTCACTATGACTCCAGAGGGTATCTAGGATAGGGCATTGTATTTCATCTTCCGTCGGATAAAATCCGTTGAATCAACAGATGCACTAGGACTGGAGTGTGATGTAGAAGCCATGATTAACTGATAAACAAGAATTTTGATAAATACCTTCAAATTTTCAAAATTTAGGGTTTGTCAATACACCGTACACTTCACCACTTTGATTGTTTGAATACCGCTTAGTGTTCTTCACTGATAGGTTGCAAGTACCTCATAATTCTTCTGCTAGATTTCAATTCACTCTGATTCATAAGTCGAACCGCCTTTGGTCACTCTGCACTTGAAAATTTCTTTGCTCACAAATTGATAAGTGAAAATGACTTGAAAATCCCTTTTAAACAAATTCTTCACCTACCATAATAAATGCTCCACCATTAGGTTATAAACCCTAATTTTGCCTTTTACCATTTTCAGTCTTCTACCGATTGACAGGTAACACATACCAATTAAGGTCTTTTACCGGTGTAAACTGGGTTTGAAACATTTCACCGATTTGTTCCCCCTAAGCTTTTCTGAAGCTTAGTTTGCTGGTTCAGCGACTTCCACACTAGGTGAAGAAACCGGTTCTTCTTGTGACACTTCTTCAAGTTTCTTCTTCCATGTTGTCTTCATATCGGCTTGAATAGTTTCAACATCAATCTTTCCTTCTGGAGTGACTGGTATATCATCTGATATGTTATTTCTCATCCTGCAGATTCTAGTTGTGTGACCCGATTTGTTGCAATGATAGCATACCATTCCAGGTGCTCTCCATGGTCCATTGTTCATTCTACCATTCTTCCTCCTACATGTTGCAGCAATGTGACCGCTACCATGGCAAATCAAACAGGTTGCTCTCCAACCAGTTGTCGCTTGATAGCCACCACCACCTGACTGATGGTCATAGGCATTATACCAGTTTGGATTCTGGGTCACAGATGATTCAGGAAAAACTCCTTGAGTCCTTTGAGGATATCTCCTAGCATTGTGCATGACAGACCTGCATTCAAAGGCTCTATGCCCAAACTTGTTGCATGCATAATAGTTTCCATTGAATCTATTGGATCTAGGCTTATTGTTTAGAAAATAAGGAAAATTGTTGTAAGCCTTATTTCTGCATACATTAGCAGTATGTCCCTCCTTGAGACAATTAAAGCCAACAAGTTTCAATTTTTTTCTTACCTTTATCCTTTAATGTCGGTTGCTTCTTTGATGCCACATCTTTTGCTCCAGAGGAATCACCTTCCTCATAACCAGAGAAACCAAGTCCATTAGTATTCTTTACCAGTTTAGCTGATTCAAGCTTTTTCTCTATCTTAGCTACACTTTGATTGAATTTGGCAAGGATTTCCTTTGACTCGATGAGTTCCTTGGTAAAAGAAGCATTGGATTCCTTTAAGGTTGCATTCTCAGAAATAGCCATGTTTAGTTCACCTTGCATTTCTTCTTTTTCCACTTTACTCTCTTGGAGATGAGCAATAAGGGCATTGATTTCTTGCTTCAGCTCGGAGATCTCATGATCTTTGTCTTTTACTAGGTCTTCAACTTTCCTCCGGTTTTCAAGCTCTTGGCACATTCTGATAGTCATTCCTTCCAGTTCCTCTCTCAGTTTAACATTAGATTCATCCATTTTTTCAACTTCTTCAACTAGGGCTTCCATGTCTCCTTCATCAAAAGAACTATTTTTAGTAAGCTCGATCAGTTTCTCAACATGCTCTCTTCTCTTTGCTAGAGAGGCTTTATATTTGACTTTAAGTTCATCAAAGGCTTTCTCAGTTTGAGTGAGATGATGAGTAAGTTCCCTCATAATGTATTCCTCCATATCTCCTTCCAAGTGGTTAAACTTATAGAAAGGTTGGCTTTGATACCAATTGATGAATACTAAGAGGGGGGGGTGAATTAGTATACCAAAAAATACTAAACTCAAACACTTAAACAATTTAGCAATTAACCGGTATAACAAATTTACTAACAACCTGGTTAAGATAAATGCAAACCAAACAGAAAATAAAGCATTCACGCACAAGAGCACAATCACCATAACACAAGAGATTTTGATGTGGAAATCCAAATGGGAAAAACCACAGTGAGATGAAACTCACAAGTAACTATCTGCAGAATAGTAACCAGACCGGTTAAGGTCATACAATGTTCTTCACCAGAACAGATCCTGTTAGGAATCTAGATCTCTGTTAGGAGATAAGTCTTGTTAAAGACTACCTTGTGAGAGGATTTCAGATCCACAGTTGTGAACCACCTTGTTAGAGGATTTACAAAGGCTTTGCCAAGCCTACCCGGTTAAGGGTTTCAGACTTGTCAAAGATGTGAGTAATCAACAAGTGCGTGATCTAGATACTAGCACAATATGCTTGGCTAGATCCTTGATAGCTCATTGCTAATGCACATTTAGCATTACTTCAGTCTTCAGTATCTCCACACTCTATTTCTTCACACAGACCTAATCTTCTCTTTTGTGGTCGCACATATAGAAACCTCATGCACTTCTAAAACCCTAGACATGATGTCCTTATAAAGGAATCTGATTTCATGTCGGTCCAATAGGATTACATTGCAAGTTCCTAGGTTTAGTGCATCTAGACACATTTGGTAACATGGTACAAAATCACCACCAAAGTGTCAGTGGATGATAACTCATCACAGAAATATCGGTTGGTAACTCATCACAAAAATACCTATTGGTAACTCATCACAGAGTAATACTGGTTCATACATTTAACTGATTATCAGTTCATACATTTTACCAATTACCCATTTGTCAAAATGAAGACTGGGAAAAATGATAGCTGCTGCTTTATTCCTTCGTTCCGCTTGAGACCCTCGAACCGCTTGAGGTCTTCATACTGCTTGGGTCTTCATACTACTTGGGCCTTCATACCGCTTGGGTCTTCATACCGCTTGAGATCGGTAAACACTTTCTGCAAAACACCGATAGTCTAAAGACTATAATACATAATACCGGTTCGAACAAATACCGGTTGAGCATAACTCATACATATAAAAAGTGATCTCAAAACAAGTGTGTGTCCATCAATGACAATCACAACATCATCAAAATGCCAACATCCACCTACACAAAGAAGGACTTATCTCCTTCCTCTTCCTCACAGTCTAAGGGAAAAGGGCAAGCATTTGTGGCTACAACAAGTTCTTTACAGTAGTGGATACTTGACTCGGGTGCCTCATATCACATGGGTTCTACAAAGGAGCAGCTTTCTTCATTGGAGCCATCTAAGGTACCTCACATTTACATAGGTGATGATACATAAGCAGAGGTTGAAGGGAAAGGTTCAGTTGATATGGATGATGGAACATTTGAGAATGTTCTTTATGTTCTTCACTTGTCTACCAACCTTCTCTCTATCTACCGAATCACTCACTATGGGAATGGGAAAAAGGTTGAGTTTACACCTGATTTAGTTGTGGTAAAGGAACTTGATGATGATGCCTTGGTAGTAGTGGGAAAATTCAATGACAACTCAAGGCTTTATTCATTCTCCCACTTTGTACCAAGTTCTCCTTCTAGGGGCCTTTCTTACTCATTCAAACTCAAAAAGTAAGCTATGGCATGAGTGGTTTGATCACCTCAACTACCGCTATCTTTAGCAGCTCAACACTAGAGACATGGTCACATGTCTAACTTGAATCAGTTTTTCAGAGGGTGTATGTTCAGGTTGTTCCATGGGTAAGCATCCCAAGGAGAAGTTTGATAAGGGGAAAGCTTGGAGAGCTTTGGAAGTTCTTCAACTTGTTCACAGCATGTAGCAGGTCCATTTCTAGCACCTTCATTTAGTAAGGCCTGCTATGTCCTCACCTTCATTGATGACTACTCCCACTTCACTTGGGTCTACTTTCTCATTCATAAGAGTGAAGTATTTGACATATTTTGAGGACTTCAAGACTTGTGTGGAGAAGAAATCCGGGAAAGTGGTCAAGATTCTTCGTATAGATAATGGAAGGGAATATGTGAGCAAGAGACTTGAGGATATTTGTACATTTAAGGGGATTTATCTTCAGCATTCTATAGCATACAGTCCACAACATAACGGAGTTGCAGAGCGCAAGAATCAAACTCTCAAAGAAATGGCTAGTTGTATGGTACATGCATATTCTCTTGATCCTGCCTTTTGGGAAGAGGCTATCAGTTGTGCCACACACATCTAGAATTGGGATCCTCACAAAGCTTTTCAAGGTATTACTCCTTTTGAAGCTTGGGCTGGTAGGAAATTGATTGTGAGACATTTCAGAGTCTTTGGGTGTCCAGCATGGGCTCGCATACCTCCGCAGAAACGCAAGGCATTGGAACCTCAGAGTTGGCCTTGCATATTTGTTGGATATCTTGAGGGCGTTAAGGTATATAGGTTGATGGATCCTAAGACACATGAGGTGTTTATTGAAAGAAGTGTTCACTTTGAGGAAAGATCTCCTAGCTTAGCCTCTACCTCCTCCACCTTCCTCCATTATGGATAGTGATGTTAGTGATTTAGATGATGAGACTCCTTCAACTCTGACTCGTAGGGTTACACCTCTATAGGGTCCACTTGCAGTTGAGGAGCCTCATTCTCCACCTCCACCTAGACCTCGTTGGGTTTGATAGACACTTGAGTCCATCAGTTCTCTTGTTGGGGATCCTTCAGATACATAGAGGACTCGATCACAGCATCATGATTTTCCACATGCATTCATTGCTACCGCTTCCGATCCATAGACATTTTGGGAAGCATCAGGGGTTCCTAAGTGGGACCAAGCTATGGAGGAAGAGTATAGTTCCTTGATGAGGAACAACACATGGGATTTAGTCCATCTCCCTAAGGGGAAAAAGATGGTTCGATGTAAGTGGATCTATCAAACCAAGTTTGTAGAGGATGGTAATGTGGATAAGTATAAGGCTTGACTTGTTGTGAAAGGTTTCTCTTAGGTTCCAGGTGTTGACTATACTGAGACCTTTGTGCTCGTAGCCAAGATGAACTCCATTCGCTTAAAACTTGCTATTGATGCAGCTCATGGTTGGGTTGTACATCAGATGGATGTGAAGAGTGTTTTTCTTCATGGTGATCTTGATGAGGAGATTTATATGGAGCAGCCATAGGGTTTCATCCAGGATACTTCCTTGGTTTGCAGACTAAGGAAATCTCTCTATGGCCTTAAGCAGGCCCCCAGGGTTTGGTATACCAAGATGGATTCCTTTCTTCTCTCAGCAGGGTTCACCAGGTATCATTCCAATCTGAATGTCTACATTTTGCGACAGGATGACTCTCACTTGATACTTGTGCTCTATGTTGATGATTTCATCATTATAGGGAGCACTGCATCCATTATTGGCAGTGTCAAATCTTCTTTGCATGACAAATTTGCTTTGACTGACTTGGGTCTTTTGCACTAATTTCTTGGGATAGAGATTTCATAATCACCTTTCAGGATTACACTATCGCATCCCACGTATGCTCTTGATCTACTTGCATGCTTTCATATGGCTTATTGTAAGCCTGCACCGACTCCCTTTCTTTTAGGAGTCAAGCTTGAGGCTCAGTGTTCCTCTCCACCAGTTGATGCCACATTGTATCGTCAACTTGTGGGTAGTCTCATCTATTTGACTCACACCCACCCTGATATTTCATTTGCAGTTGGCATGGTTTTCTGCTTCATGCAGGAACCAAATGAGCTCCATTGGAAAGCCACCAAATGCATCCTTCATTACATCGAGGGTACACATCACTATGGGATTCACTATGTAGCAAGCACAGGACTTCACTTGGTTGGTTACACAGACTCTGATTGGGCTAGCGATCTTGATGATCGCAAGTCTACTTCAGGTTATAGTTTTCACCTTGGTTCAGGCCCCATTTGTTGGCAGAGCAAGAAGCAACATGCCATTTCTCTTTCTTCGATTGAGGCTGAGTATCGAGGAGTTGTTAATGTAGCAACTGAGACCATTTGGCTTCAGTAGATTCTCACAGAGTTTGGGTTCACCACTCCACTACCGGCAGTTCTACATTGTGACAATCAGAGTGCTATTGCAATCTCAAAGAACCCGATCCAACATCAGCGGACCAAACACATCAAGATCCATATGCACTATATCCAAGAGTTGATTCAGGAGCAGGTCATTGATTTGCAGTATTGTCCTATAGTGGAGCAGGTTGCAGACATATTTACAAAACTTTTCACCGAGAGTAATTTCCAGTAGTTGTGAGCTCTCTTGGGGGTGCAAGATGTCTCATTAGGGGGGGTCAGCTGACTTCTCCTTCCTCTCTTATGGGGGGGACTTTTTCCTCTTTGAGGTTTTGTCCTTCTTCTTTGAGAGTCTTTTGTACATTCATCTCTCTTTTGGGGGGGAGTTTTTTCCCACTGGGTTTTCTCCCTTTCTCCATTTGTGAGTGATTGCATTGCATAGTTTTGCTTGCATTTGAATATTATACATGGGTACCTATCATGGCCTAGTAGCCGGGACCCATCTTGCATTGTTGACTTGAGTCTTCATTCCCCTAAGTTGCACTTAAGGGGGGTGTTGGTGTAAATAAATATTCATCATGGATATTATTACACTTTACTTAAGTTAACTTAGGATAATGCATCTCTTCGTAGTTTGGAATTGAGACACTTAGGGAAGTGTGCACATAGGGATATAGCTTGTAGGAGAAATTCCACCTTTTGTGGTCTTATTTTGCTGTTACACTCCACATTCGATGGGTTATCCACCTCTTGTGGAATATTATATTATTTCTCCTACCTACCCCTAGTATTTCTTACCTACCCTTGTTTCTTATTGAGCCACATGTCATGATTGTGTGCTCATACATCCATATGGCCTTTCCTATATAAGCAGGCCCATATTCATTGTATTGGGAATCCAGATGATCATTTGCATATTGATGAGTATATAGTTTGTTCTTGTCATTCTTTTGTCTCTCTTTTATACTTTTCATTATGCCCTTGATCTTGGCAAAATCTCACAGTCTCCATTTTACCCCATGGGATAAGAGAAAACACACCATCTCATCACAAACTCTTATCCTGTGAGATGTCACTGATGTCTTTCAAACTCCACGAGATAATAAAAATGCCCCTTGTTGGTCCCCTGAGATGTATCACGTGTGACGTTGTTGTGCTCTTTGATTTACCTTTATTTTCTCATCTCGTGGGAATGCGCAGGATAAGAAAGTCCTTTGTTTTCTCTTTGTTTTGTTATCCCGCAAGACCCTATCCCACGAGACCTCTTTTCCTTGCTCATTGTTAAGGTTGGCACAAAAATTGTAACAATTATTTTGGATATCATCATTCATACACCATTTTATGGAAAGTTTCAGTTTATTAACATCAATGAGTTGTCTAGTGCGGGGATTAACAAATAGGGTAGCTATTTCGGCTTTTGATATTCTGAGGTTCTTCACCTATCATAGGACAACCCATTGACATATTTTTCCCTCATGTCATCTCACCACAAAATAATTACATTGTGCTCAGTGCTGAGGGTTTCTACATTAGATATTATTGTTTGTAATGTGACTATCATCAGGGGAAAATGAGGGATCATACTATACATCTCAAAAAAATTACTCAACTAATCCAAATTTTGACCAATTAAATAATGAATTGAGGGGGGATTTGGTAGTAGAGAGTTTGGCAGTTGTTGTGGTTGTTGGTTTTCATTGTTCTTAGCCATATTACTTGATTGAAGTTGCAAATTTATATAAATAACAAAATTTAAACAACATAGTGAATTTCAATTTAAAAACTAATTTATAACTAAATAGAAAAATGTTGGTAACAACAATGAAGGAAAACTAAGGGGGGGGTGAATCAATTTTCACCGGATTAAACAATTTAAGCAAAATCTCAGATTTGATCAATTATAGTGAGAATAAAGATAAACACAATAACAACAACACACATAACACCAAGATTTTTTATGTTGAAAACCCAATTAAGGGAAAAAACACGGTGGGAACTTACCCACACTAAGATGACACTCTATAGTAGTATGTATAAATATTACAATGGGGAATGCACATGTGCATTTAGGAACACTGCCTAGAGCCCACTGCTCAAAATATGATGACCCAGAAGGCTACAACCCTCAAGGAAAGTTCACTACCTTTCAATAATATTCAAAACTACAATCCGGTTAAGATGAACTAGAAGAATAACATCTCAAAATGTCTGATGACAGTTCTGGTTAAGCACAAATGTCTACCTTGCAACACACTCTTCTCTACACTTCACACCGAAAGATAAATTCACTTGTTCACACATACACCATTCTCTGATAATGCAGACTCGATACCCATTCACAAATTACATGAATTTAGCACCTATTTATACAAATCATCAACCTTGACTACAAATTTGGCTCAACCCTTAACACCTAATTATAAAATTACATCACATAATACATAAATCAACCACCAGACCAATACATTATCATGATAATATAGCATGGACCCAAATCAAATCCTTGAACGTGCAACACCACCAAAAATCCCACCAAGATCAGTTTCGCAACACGTTACACCACCAAAAATGTCACATAACACAAAGAATATCACCAGACCCATAATATCTTCAATAACATGCACAATGATCAATGTGGACCAAAAAAATAAATAGGACACAATTAGGAAACACTAACAAGTGCATTAGAATCATCCACAATAGCTACATCAATACCACTTAATCAAATCTTCATCGATCAACACGCTAAACTCAATAACACTCAATAGAAGTAAATCAGACAAGAAAGATAACTTGTGGAGCACCAAATCATGAACCATCAAATTGAAGATACACATGAATATCCCAAATACTTTCTCAAATCCACAACATCAGATATAATCATTCTAGAGCACAATAGATCAAACACTAGAATATTGCAACACTGAAAACTGAAAAACCAAATCTCATACATGAATCCACAACTTGATAAAATCACTGCTTAGCATCATGAAATCAATATGGAATGAAGTATCTCTATTTGATTCAGCATACCAAACAGATAAACCAACCAAATCAACTCACTACAAATACCAGAACACCAAAACACACGAATATGTTGACATTGATGACAACAACATATCCTAGCAGATGCAATATCCAACAATCTCCCCCTTTGGAATTTATGGCAACATATGAATGTGAAAAAAATTAATGCAAAGGAATAAATCAACACCAACAATCTCCCCCTAAGACCATGCACAAAAAGCTTCCAAGATAAGGCAGCTTTTTACATGCTTCTCTCCCCCTTTGACAACAATGCCAAAGACATAATACAAATCATGCTTCTCTCCCACAAACACTGAACCACACACTGACTATTCCAACGGAGCAGCAACACCAGCTCATCAACCTAGATAAGATGATAAGACTATGAAGTCTATTGGATTGATGCATCTCAATGCATCTAGTTCTCATCAGGAGGGGCAAAGACCCCTAGCTTGTTTCTCAAATATACAAATATATTTGCAGGAAAAGGCTTAGTAAATAATTCTGCAATTTTATCCTTTGTAGTTTGTAGATACATACTCCAATTTGACTTCTTCATCACTGACTTTCTCCCTCAAGAAGTGATACTTAATTGATATATGCTTTATTTTAGAATGCAGTACCGGATTATTTCAAATATTAATAGCACTTGAATTATCACAATATATAACATTAGGCTCATCATAAACAACTCTAATGTCCTTCAACATCTACTTCATCCAAACTACCTGAGTATAGTTGCTAGTAGCAGCAATGTATTCAGCTTCAACAGTAGATAGAGATAGAGCATCTTGCTTCTTGCTCACCCATGAAACCAACTTCTTCCCCAAAAATAAAGCTCCATCAATAGTGATGTTATGTTCATCAACATCACCTGCCCAATCAGCATCAGTATAAGCACATAACATGAAGTCATCATTCTTCAGATACCACAAGCCATAATCAACAATCCCCTTCAAATATCTGAAAAATCCTCTTTATAGCAGCAATCCTTATCCTAGTCATCACACCTTTGTTTTTGTCACCAATAATCTAATTCTCTGAATGATTTAATTCCACATACCTCGAAGTCTTCTAATTGTTCTGATTCTCTGGCTCTTGAACTTCTTAACCGGCACCAGCAATATCTAGATTAACTGTCTCTATTGGAGTATTTTGCTTCAAGTTCTTAGTCTATACTTGATTTGAAATGATATCTTGATCAACAAACGCATATCTACATGCTCTAATCTATTTTCCACGGCATTCATCAACCTTCACATTTGCACTTTCCACTATCCTTTTCAACCTCTTATTGTAACACTGATAGGCCATTCTCTTAGTAGAATAACCCAATAAGATTCCTTCATCATATCTTGCATCAAACTTTCCTATTTCCTAATCTCTTTTGATATAAAATTTGCTTCCCAAAACTCTAAAATACCTAACTGTAGGAACATGACCAAACCATAACTCATAATGAGTCTTACCAGAATCACCTTTTATATGTACTTGGTTGAACGTGTAAATAGCAATTCTAACAACTTCTCTCCAAAAGGTCTTTACAACATCTCCTTCGATCAACATAGTCCTAGCAGCATCCAAAAAAGTTATGTTGTTCCTTTCAACAACTCCATTCTGCTGAGGGGTTCTAGGAGTAGATAACTATCTTCTAATTCCATCCCTTTCACAAAATGAATCAAACTCACCGAATGTGAATTCTCCTCCTCTGTCAGATCTCAGACATTTCAGCTTCAACCCTATCGTTGTCTCCACCTTGGCTTTGAATATCTTGACTTTCTCTAGTGCTTCTAATTCCTTCCTTAGAAAGGTAACCCACATCATTCTAGTATAGTCATAAATCAACAACATGAAATATCTGTCACTCTGCACACTTCTCACTCTTGTAGGACCACACAAATAAGTATGCACAAGATCTAATTATCCATTAGATATATATTGCTTACTTTTGAATGAAATTCTTATTTTCTTTCCCAACTAGCATTCTTTACATACTGGATTGGAAGGTTTCACAATCTTAGGCAAATCTCTGACATTTTTAGTAGAACTAATCTTAATCATGCAGTCAAAATTAACATGACACAAGAGACATTCATCCAACAAAGGTTCAACAAGATTCAAAACTCATCTTCAAACATGGTTGTCAAACATTTTCCAAAATCTTGTCTCAACATTCATGTCACTTAGATCTAGGTTCATCCTAGGTGTCCATTTTGCAAAGTCATTGTCAACTACCAAGGTTAGGTTTCACCTAGGTCATACTCCGTTGCATATCAATAAGGGTCATCCATTTTGCATTTGTCCTCTTGCATTAGAGTAATACCATTGTCATACATTGCATACCCTAGGTCTCTTCATTAAGTTTAGGTCATTATCATATCATATTAGGGTCATTAAAATAGTGTAGTCACATAAATCTGTCCACTTAATTAAATGAATACTTAGTATTTATTTGATTATTTAACCATCAATTAATAATTAATTAAATTAATATTTAATTAATTCATCTTAACCCTCTTCTCCTATTAATTAAATAAATTATTCAATTTATTTGATTTAATTCACTTAACCAAATTCATACCATTAATTAAATAAATAAATCATATTTGTTTAATTAAATCTTCTCTCACATTTAAATAAATTAATATTTATTTAAATCCCCCAAAATCCCACCTCTCACATTTAAATAAATTAATATTTATTTAAATCCCCCAAAATCCCACCTCTCACATTTAAATAAATAAATCATTTATTTAAATCACCTTTATCCTCCACCCACTTGTATTTTCCTACAAAAGCAAGTTGCACAATTATTTTAAATAAATAATTTATTTAAATCACCTTTATCCTCCACCCACTTGTATTTTCCTACAAAAGCAAGTTGCACAACTATTTTAAATAAATTATTTATTTAAAATCCTATTTATCCTCACCCACTTGAAACCTTTAATGGTTTCCCTTAAAGTATTCAAACTTGATGGCTTTAAAGTCTTCAAAGTTGATGGCTTCCTTCTATAGTCTTCTTAAGACTTTAATGGTTTTCCTTAAAGTCTTCAAGCCTTTAATGGTTCCCCTCAAAGTCTTCAAGCATTTTAATGCTTTATCTTCCTTTTTCTCATTTAAATAAATTAATATTTATTTGAATATTTATCCAAATACAACTTGCACACATTTATTGAAATAAATAAATTTTTATTTTAATAAAATCCTATTTTCCCTCACCCACCAAATCCACTTGCAAAATCTAATCCCCTTCTAGATTCTTCTAACCCCTTCCTAATTAACTTAATCCATCCCCTAATTATTGTCACATTCCTAAGCAAAATGGAGTCACTTCTCAAAGCCTAAAAGTCTTTGATAACCATTAAAGGCTTTCAACCTTCAACCACTAAATGTCTCAAAGTCTTGGATAATCTTTGAAAGCTTCCAACCTTCAACCACTAAATGGCTCAAAGTCTTTGATAACCATTGAAGGCTTTCAACCTTCAACCACTTAATCCCCAAAGTCTCCAATAACCATTAATGGTTACCTCAAACCCTCCCACATGGTTAAAACATTTGTTTTGACTCAACCTCTACCCAACCCAAGGGTCTCATCAAGCCTTTAATGCTTTGACCATGATTATCTCTTAATCATTTGCACAAAGGTTTATCCTTGCATTAACTCCTAATCCAGTGGGTAATCCTAATTTAGGCTTGACCCTTACCTTCTAGATAACCATGAGGTCTCCTCAGGCATTTAATGCCTCCAACCTCTTCTCTCAACCCAATCTTATGTTGACACTTGTCACCATTTCATTGGTGCAAATTGTGCACATGGATCCCCAACTTTCAAGCTTGACCCTTGATTAAACCTTTCAATCCTGGCCATCCATTGCTCCATTTTTCCTATAAATAGAGCCCATTCCTTCATAATCCAAATCCTGAAAAACTTGTATGCATCTAAGCTATAGACATTTTAGAGAGCATTTTAGCATAAGCAATCTGACATCTTGTCTTTTTGGTTAAAATACATCATTTTAGCATTAGTATTAGCTTTTTATTTCACATTTAGAGCTATACTACAATCTCAATCCTCCATAAGCATCCATAGTGCAAAAAGCTGCTGAGAGCTACACTCATTTGGGACTTGGAGAGGAGAGGAACAAGGGAGGAGCAACTATGAGCATCTTGATTAGCTATTTTATTCTATGTTTATATGCTTTCTATTTCATGCTTAATATCTCTCTTGATATGCCTGTTTAGGATAATCTTTTGTTGCTAACACTAACGTTTGTTTCTTGTGCTCTTGTGTGTGTTGCCATCAAACAGATTTTCTAATCCTTTTTGCAGAGCATCACATAGTAATTGTCCCTTTGCATATAGTGTCAAAACTAGGTTTTGTCATACTTGAGTAATCTAAATCTTTGATAAACCCTAAGTTATTGTTAGGAGGTCTAGACCTTATCAAACTTTTGTCTTTTTGTCATCAATGTCATTTGGTCAAACCTAGCTTAGTATCCAAGCATATAGGGGAGACGTTGTCATTTGTCCTTTTGTCACTTGGTCCTTTTGTCCTTTGAGGTCTAGACATCATTTCAATTTCCTAAGGGTCTCTTTTAGATTTGCATTCCAAAAAGTTTGTCAAAATCTTGAAAAACAACCAAAAACATAGATTGCATGCTCGTCTATCTAGTTTGCATTTAGTTGCATATCATACATTATCTTTGAAAAATTCCAAAAATATTGCATTTGCATAGTGACATGTCTATTGAAACAAGGTTCCAAGCACCAATGATGCAACAAAGTTTGACATATCAACCGACAATGCAATCACAATTCTATCCAACCCAACAACAAAGCAATATTGGTCAAACTTTTCATGATGATGTAAATGTCCAAATACAAAAACTAGAGGAGAAACTAGCTCAAGAAAATGAGATTTTGGAACAAAAAGTGAAAAACATTGCAAAGAATAGATCACAAATGTCCAAAACGTTTCAAAAATTTCCAGGTCGAAATCCAAATATTGAGCCAATTGATGTAAGATCTCTTCTAGAACGATCAGACATACCAGCTCTCCTCTCCCAAATAGAGATGATGAAACAATTTCAAGAAAAGAGACAACATCAATTTCAACATTATGTGCCTCCACAACAAGAACAAGAAGGTGTTTACTATCAATCAGATTTTCAACCATCACAACCAATGGTCCAACATATACAACCAATACAACCAATCATCCAACATATACAACCAATGGTCCAATTTCAACAATATGTCCAACCAACTATACAATGTCAACAAATGGTTCAACCAATGGTGGAATATCAACAAGTTCAATCAACATATCAATGTCAACAACCACAACCAAACATTCAAAAACAAAACTTGCAGCATGCACCAAGCCAAGTTTCAAACATGTCGGAACAATTGAACCAAGTACAATATCAAAACATGACATCAAACCAAAAAAAATTTCAAATTCCAGATACAACTATGTCAAAACCTCGAAAGAAAGGTGGCTTTATTGCAATGATCTTAAGGAAATTACCAAGTGAGTTCTTTGAGGAAGATCAAAATAATAAAATTATGTCTAGCAATGTCTCATCCCCTCGCAAACAAATTGACTCTCCAGTGGCATCTATCCCTACACCTCTAGAAGTTTCACAAGAACCTTCCATATTGTCCTCATCCAACAATACACCCAAGGATGCAACTACCCAAGGGCTATCCATAATTGATTGCCAAGATAATCCAATTCATGATGCACATCCTTGTCTTTTATCAGAAATACAAGACCCAATGCAACCATGCACTTTATTGCCATTACCTATTTTAGAGGACCCCATTCGAAGTCCCTCTTCCTCATGTTCAAGAATTGATTCCTTGCCAGAATCCATCACAAATGTTCAAAGTGCATCCCCTTCATGCCAAATCATTGATTCCTTGTCAGAATCCTCCATGCATATCCAAAGTCCAACCTCATGTCAAGAGGATAATTTAGAGCATGAAGAAACGTGTCCTAAAGAATATCAAGATCAAGATCCTGAAACCTTATCATCCCATCCAATTGTTGACTAGGACCCCATGTTCCCAGACACTCACGATGATTCCCTTATTCTTGTCAATCCTATCCAAAGTCCTATTGACACTCCATTCCCCGAGCAAGATCAAGATATTCTAGTCCATCCAATCCCAAATGATCCTCTTCCATTCCAAGAACACAATATCCTTTCAAATCCCATTGACATTCCAAATATCCCTTCCATCCTTTATGATGATCCCATTGAAAGTCAAGAGCAAAGCACCTTTAAAGAGGATTCCAATGATCTTCCTCCTTGTCAAGATCAAATTATTCCTTCAGATCCTCCACAAGATCCACTTGTTCCTCCATCTCCTTGTCTTAATGCTCCATATCCACTCCAAGATCGTATTTCTTGTGATGATCCCATTATTTCTCCCATTCCATCTCTTGAATGCCTGTCATTGAACCATGTCCACTACACAATCCTAGTCCCTCTCATGATCCTAATCCCCTTCATGATTCTAACATGTCAGTGCAAGATGTTCATGAACCCATGACATGCATAATGGGTTCTTCCACTTTGGTGCAATCCGATCCACTTCAAGATCTCATTATTTCTCTCATATCATATCCACCTCATAATGGACTCGCGTCTTCCTCCCAAAGAAAAGAGTATCCTACAAGTCAAGATATTCATAAAGGCAAAGGAGTAGACCTTCATGAGAAAGAACCCCTTCATATCAAAGAATATACTAATGGTCATGGCTACAGAGCTCACACTCAAGGCGTTGGTATCCCTTCAAAGTCAAAATCCAAATGTCCACCTTCCCCATCATCGCTTCCATCCATTCTAGGTCCCTATATCCCTCCATCTCCTATGCAACATCAGCAAAGGCACACATCTTGGAGAACCTTCCATCCATCCCACATGCCTCCATATCATTCCCATCCACATCAACATTCATTCCCTCTTCCAAGCAATTTGGATGCCAAGTATAAGCATCATAAGTCTAGCAATCCATATGTATTCAAGGATCAACATGTCCAATATGATCGACATGTCAAAAAAAAGAACAATATGATCTATAAAGAAAAAGAAATATCCAAACGGCCACAAAGGCCCACTGAGCAAAATAAATCAAAGTCAAAATATATATGGGTTCCTAAATCCCTTGTGCTGGCAATGCACTCCAAGGAACCACACAAGCATGAAAAATCAAAAACCATGTGGATCCCTAAGAGGCTCCTTGAAGCACAAAAGCCTAAAGAAACATCCAACTTGGCATCCAAAGTTGTTATTCCTCCATCCAAACCTCTCAAATCTATTCCTCCATCACCTTCATCATCCATTTTGGGCTCTTATGTCCCAAAATCCCAAGTTATTCCTCCATCCAAATCTCACAATCCAAGATCCATTTTTCCTCCATCAGTCCATCACCCCTCAAGGTGTATGCCAATGTTGATCTTGCCTTCATTTCCATCCAGTGAAGCTGAATTCTTCCAATACCCTATCCATTATCCAATGCATATTTTCCATCCTTCGATCCCTTTGGTCCAATCCTTTGCATAAATCCTTTCCTTAGTTCCATCTCATATTCCATATCCTTATCCTACCAACGTCTTTGAGCATACTTTTAAAGGTCATGGTTCATTTTTTTCAAGGCTACTATCCAATCAAAAATATGCTTGATTCCTTCTTCCATCCCCTATCATGTGTCCATCTTCTATTGAAAAAGCTCAAAAATACAAAAAAAATCAAAAAAAAAAAAAAGTGAAAAAAAAAAGGTCATAAAAAGAAAAAAGAAAAAAAGTAAAGCAAAAATAATTCATCCATTGGTGAAAACCTGGCAAACAGGTGCCTTGGGAAAGTACCATGATGAAAACCTAGCAAACGGGCGTCACGCGTAATCTATGAACTTCTTGCACACCACACTTGGGGGCAGGTTTCTTCCTTCATTATCCTATCATACCCTATCATTACCCTCCATTATCCTATTGTCCCTCATGTCTAGTTTCTCTTTTCACCTTTGAGCTTGACAAGGCTGAGGATCTTCATGAGCATCATGCATCTTGTTTGCAATTTTTAGTCTATCATAGCTTTTGGTCTTTATCCATTTGCTTATTATACTTTTCATCCATATTCCCTATCTTATTGCAATTTTTTGCCACTATCCCATATCCTATCCCGACATTCAGTCCATGTCCCTTATCCATTCTTGGTCTTGCTTATCCTATCCATATCTTATCACTATCCATACACTCTTTTTCATTCCTTGATCTTGATCTGACATAAGGATGCAAAATTTAAACATGGTTTCAAAAACCTCTTGACATGTCCCTCGTGCCATGTTCACTGCTTTACATTGTCATATCTAGTCTCTTGTCCCATCACGCCATAGCCCTTGAAAATTGCATCCGCGTTGTCTCCATAATCAAAGGCCTTTGTCTTCCCTCTATCCACCAACATTTCAAAAAAGCCTATTTATTCACCTATCATATTAATTGCCTTGCTAGACACTGGGGGCAAAATCATAAAAATTGCAAAATGTCCTGAAAAAATCATAAAAATTGAAAAATGTCCTGAAAAAATCATAAAAAATTAAATAATGTCCTGAAAAAATCTCTAAAAAATCAAATAATGTCTTGAAAAAATCTCTAAAAAATCAAATAATGTCCTGAAAAAATCTCTAAAAATCAAAAAATGTCCTGAGAAAATCCCTAAAAAAGTCATATAAAGTCCTGAAAAAAATGAACACAAAAAAATTGTAAAAACTCGAAAAGCATTTTGCAATAAATATCCCTTTTGTGCATAAGACAAATCACCAAGTATACATCCAATGACACGCAATCCAACACTATGCTTTAATGAAATCACGCTTAAACAGATGAACTTTTCACTCAAACCAGACATTCAAACTGATCAACATTGTCATATCAATCAACCGCAAATTTATTTGTCCTTGTCTTCACTATCATGGGTCTTATAAAGGGTGTGGTATACTCGAAACCAGACTGTGTCCTGTCTTAGACGGGGTATCGCATTCCCTGAAACCAGACAGCATGATCGTCCTATTAGCACTTTCAACTTTTGACAATGATGATCAGAATGTTTGTTTGACTTGTTTGAATTTGCGAGTCTTATCTTTTTATTGATTTATTTTTGGCTTCGACCATGTTCCTATGTTGCTCGATGATGTCACTAAGTGATTTAGAGTGGTCAGGATGGCTCATGGTCCTTTATTATTTTTTGTCTTCTATTTGTGGAGTGTTTCATAACATTCTGAGGAAAGTTTGTCTTAGGATTTTTGAACTATTCCTTGTCTGTGAACATGTCTGTCTTATGCAAAGGGATTGCATTATCGCTCTAGCCTTCATTGCCATGTTGCGCTGCATCCATTTTGCCATATCAAATAAAGGTTCTCACCTACTTATGTGCATATGTGAAAGCAAGTTTTTCTTCGTCTCTAACTGTCCTCCATCTCATTTCTACTTACTAACATTTCTTCCATCAGTCTTGGCAGTCCGTTTGATCCTGTCATTTTCTATCATTCTTATCGATGAATTGGCTTTTTTTTTTGGATATTTCCGGCCAATTCCTCGAGGGGGCATGCATATGTCATTGTCATTGTCTGGGGCATTTTCATTATTGTTCTTTGAAACAATGCTTAAAATCGCATTGTCTCAAAGAGGGGCAAAATGTAGACACCTAAAAATGGTCAACGCTTGCGGAGTCATACTTTAACATTTGCGCATTACCTCATTTTAGGTTTTTGCGTCGCATTAACATTTCTCCTATGTCATGCACTTGGTTTTTATCATTTGCGAGCATTGAGTCCTTCTTCTGCATTCCTCATTTTTCTCGCTTTCGAATTTGGTCTTGTCGACAACAATCTTCAATCATGATTTTGGTTCGATCTTTGTCCTTGTCAATCTTGTCATATTGCAATCGATTCGTCATTGATTCTTGTCCTTTTCAATCATGTCAATTTGATCAGTTTGTCATTGATTTTTGTCAACCAATCTCAATCAAATCATTTATCAACATTGGTCATTTATCAATTCAAAATCATGATCGATATCAATTATCTTCAATCAAGACCTAATTGTCATTCTCGCATTGCTAATTCGTCTTCTAGGGTTTTATGATTTAATCATTTAACCTTGTGTGTCATTTCTTCCTTTAGGATTAATAAATTATTTATTTATCCTAAGTCTTCTTGTCACAATTAAATGTTCATTTAATTGGCTAATTATTCCTCTTTGTGAATTAATTAATAAATGATAAATTATTAATTAATTTGCCTAATTTCTAATTTCCATCAATTTCTTAATTCCTAAATTCTTAATTCTCTAATTTTCTAATTTTCTAAATTCTTAATTTCAATTTCCTCCTATTTCTCTCCTAAATTCATGGAAATGACATGTCAATTTGTCATAATTTGTCATAATTAACAATCAATCAATTTTTGACATAGAAGTTGTCATAATTTGTCATAAATTATCAATCAACAAATTTTGCATAGAAAGTGCATAATTTGTCATAATTTGTCATGATTGACATAATTGATTTTGCAATTTCCATTTGAATTGAATCATGCTAATCTTGTCTTTTTTTCCAATTTGTCTATAAATTGGATGAATTTCTTCAATCTAATCCCTAATCAGATTATCGAATTTCTAATCACTTTGTCAAATCACACTTCGAGTACTCTTGCGCCAATATCTTATTTACTTGCTTTCATATCATGATCATGCACTAGTAGGTGAGATCCACAACAAAACTATTTGGAGAAGAAAGAAGGACAATGGAGCCGCATGAAGGAATCATTTAGATCTGCATATGTTTGCATAGTATTTACTTTTGAATGTTTTATCTTTATGTCTCTATTGAATGTGTTTAGGATAGATCATTGCAATTGTGCTTTCGTGATTGAGCTAATGATTAATATGTTTTAATATTGTTTGTGATGATTTCCGAATTCCTATGCTACAATATATATATATATATATATATATATATATATATATATATAAACACATATATATGAAAATATTTATTTTCTAAAATATAAATATCTCATATAACTTAACTAAAATATTAAATAATACTGAAACCCTAATTTCTTTATTTTTTTATTTAAAGACTTAACCCCTTCATTTCTTTTCTTTTATATTTTTAAATTCACCCTAACCCCAACCGGGTAAGGGTTCCATGATATTGTTTTTTTTTATGCAGAGAGGAGGTCAAAGGCATGGCAGAGGCTGCTAAAGGTGGTGGCCAGGGGCACTTGAAAAAGGGGAGGGAGAGGCGGCGGTGTCGGGTGCCGCCCACTGTGTGCCCACACAATGGCGGCCACGGGCACCACTATGTGTCCACACAGTGGAGGCCGCGGCACCATCGTGTGTCCACACAGTGGAGGCCGCGGCACCATCGTGTGTCCACACAGTGGTGGTCGTGGGCCGACCACTGTGTGTCCACATAGTGGACGCCGCAGGCTGACCACTGTGTATCCACACAGCGGAGGCCGCGGGCCGTCCACTGTGTGTCCACACAGTGGTTCGGCCCTTCGGCATCCCCCCCCCACCAAAAAAAATTTTTTTTTTTTGTTTTTTTAAAAAGAAATTTAAAAATTTTAAGGATTATTTTCCCCTTTTTTTGGGGGGGGGGGGGGTTTAAAATGTAAAAAAAAAAATTTATTTAAATATAGATATAAATATATATTAAAATTATATATATATATATATATATATATATATATATATATATATATATATATATATATATATATATATATATATATATATATATATATATATATATATATATATATATATATATATATATATATATATATATATAACTTAAACAGCATCTATGTTTAGACTAGAAAGCAATGAAATAAATCTTAGAAATAGATATGTTAATTTTTTCTCTAAATTTTTTTTTATTTATTTTCTGCGAATAGATAAAAGGGAAAATGGTAGAATTTAATAAACTATATTTGCATTTCCATAAATAGGACTAAATGTTTTATTTCTAGCTTACTAACATACATGCTTTTCTATTTCATTCTTTTCCAATATTTCAAATGCATAAAGGGATAAAATGAATTTCTTGATTTTCAAATAACACATACACAACAAATATTATTTTCAGAACTATAGGAACTAAATCCAGAAATACGCATTTCTTTTTTTTGTTGTAACAAAATAATACTTAATAAAAATAATGCATTTCTTTAAAGTGTGTTTAAAATACAATCTAGCCAACAATACAAATGGGTGATATACCCAACTAGTCTCTCTTTTCTATTAAATGAGGACTTTAAATAAATGAATACATTCCTTTCAAAATAAATACAACATGCAACTTCTATTTACATTTCTGCAACTGAAAAATATAGCATCCCTTTTCTTATTCTTTTTCTGCAAATCTAGAACAAAAACCAGCAACTCCTAGCTTGACTTTTTTTCTTTCCATTCCAAGCAACCTGCAAATAAATCATAAGGCTTGACCATGGAGTGCTCACCTCCCAACCTAGGCTTACTAGAAGCCACCCCCGAGCTTGGAGAACAAGGCCCTAGATAGGTTACAGACATGCAAACACAACAAGAAAGGGAAAAAGATATAACAAACACTTTCCCAACCAAGGCTACACTCCATCACAAAATGTGATGATTTTACATGGGTGGTAGTGGACCAAATGCCCTGAGGAGACTGCAAGAATGGTAGAACACAATGCCACCTCATGGCAAACAAAATTATTTCATAAGATCATTAACCCCACCTTCCTTATGCCCCCCCAAGGCATTCATGTCATACTTTCTCCCCTTATGACCCCCAAATGCACAAACCAGGCCATGCAGCAAGGGTCACAAATACACCCCTTGAGTTCACTCTCATAAAGAGAGTCTCTCACTCGAGCGCTGTCAAACTTCTACCACTCGTAAGACCATCCTACTCTCCCAAGAGTAGAAGGCCTTGGTTACTCCCAAAACACAGAAAATGTATACAAGAAAATAAAAGACAGATTGCATAATAATAATTTTCACAAAAGAAAATACAAGAGAATCACTTTCACATACAACCAAACTTTCCAACATAGACATGCAACATAGAAAGAAAAGAGATGAACCAACCTTCAATCTACCCAAAGGTATGCTAGAACTAGTTTGAGGATGAGCAGCCCAACTCCACAATCCTTCCTTCTACACTTAGCCAAATTTCGAATCCAAAAACTAACTTTTCAAAATGCATAGTCTCCAAAAATGGAGAGTGGGTGATTACCCACAAAATATCTCATTCTTTCCTAAGAAGACCTCAGTGAGAGTTCTCACAGGTTTCTAAAACTGAAAAGGAAAAAATTAAGAAAAAGATGAAAAAAGGATCTCTCATCAAAAAGGGAAGGTTATCTAACCTAGATGGCACCTTCTAATTTTGAATTTTCGCACATCTTAGAAAACCCACTTTTTGGGGTGACTAAACAATCACATGGGAGTAGACACATGCCTAAAAACACTCCTAACCCATAGGTATACCTTATGGGCTTTAAAAAACACTTTTAAACTACTCCTAGGAGTCCATTTGACCCCGTATAAACCCATCTGAAGTTAACTTTTAGGTCAAACCTGAGTTGACCATTCCAAAGACTCTCTACCCAAGGAAATTTTAGAACCACGTTCAAATGTTTGAAAAAGCTATAGTTGAACAACTCCCTCCAAGAGACAAGTCAAAAATCAAGACATAAATCAACACGTGTCAAGTGACACAATAAAATACATTACAAAATTACACATGAAATTTGTCTCTTGTTGGATTTACACAAATTTATAATTCAATTTAACACACATGCAACATTTACTTTTACAAATAAAATACGATACATGAGGGGTGTTGTCTCTCCAAATAGACAACCCCTGGCTTTACGAATGTACATGGGTCTAGGTTTGGTTCTCCATAATGTTTCCATGGTCACATGGATAATTTTCCTATGCATCTCAATTACACATTAGTAATTCCAAATAACCTCATATAATATTAAACACGTGAATAAGAATACACATCAAACACTCTACATACAATTTACATTTAAACAAATTGATATATCTTATATCCAAATAAATCCACATAATCAATTATCATAATCCTCATAATTTTGATCCATACATAAGGCATGCATCCTATCTCTATCATCATAGTAAAGTCCTGCAAATCCAATAATGACATACATCATCTCAAAGTTATCCTATTCTGAAATCATATAAAGTTATGTATCCATAACACATCAAAATGTACACTACAAGGTAAAATGATCCCGTAACCTGGTTCGATTACTTTTCTCACCAATCTATTCGTCTAACATAGCCCATCCTATTGAATTATAGCATTTATTAGTAAGGTCAACCATGGTCAACTGAGTTAACCAGAGCTTGATCAAGGAGGGGCTCTACATCCTCCTCCCCTAGGGATAGACTTACTCCTGGAAGTCGCATGAGAAAAATACAAAATAGGGACATAACATTTCCCACAATTTCAATAGGTTACTCTAAATCTTATCTTGCCTACTAGAAAGGTGCATTACCAAAACCAACTTATTATTGTAATTAGCTTACTATCTTCATAAGGTTAAATTTTTATTTTTTTTTTACATTTCCCTTTCATCTCAGGTAGGTGTTTACAAAATTCTATCTTTCAACAACCTACATTAATGCACCATCCAAATTATATCAATAGCACACATCAACTCCCATAATCAAGGTTACACATGATAGTTTACTTATTAATTTCTAGGAGTCATACTTATTAAGGGTTCGTGTAAAACATGTTTATCCCACTACAATTGTCATCCATGCTCGCCGCTAAAGAGAATTGACACCATAGTTTATCCATAATGAATCTACTTATTTTACATCAAGGTGCCCCATAAGGGGGTTAATTCACATATTTGGTAAACCACCCTAGGTGCATGATTTCTTCCAACATCCTTAGGCAACAAGGGATAATCAAGTTTAAGCTCTTTGAATCTACCCATAGGTAGGGAAATTTTCTACTCCTAGGGCCCACAATGCTTGGTATTTCTAGGCACCAAGGTCTTTAGTTTCATAGGTACATTATTCGTAAAACCCAAACATTAAGGTACATAACCATCCCATTCTAAGGGAGTGATGAAAATTAATAATACTTTTTTTTTTTATCTCATCCCCGCAATCATCTCCATACACGTCAAATTTACCAATCTACAATTATCATCATTTTCGCAATTCATTAGGGCTAGATCACACACACACACACACACACACACACACACACACACACATATATATATTTTTTATTTTTTTTGTTATAAATTTCATTTCATAGATTACTCGCAAATAATTTTATTTAGGAGAATATTCCTTTCTTTACCTTATTTTGAAATAACATTCTTTGTTTATTTTGTGTGCCTAATTTCACTCCTTGCGGTATTTTCCCTTGACACACTATCAGTGGTTCAATGAACATGATATACATTACACAATTCACATCACTAGGGCTAGCTATAATAACGTCAAAATGACCACTTGACACTTTAAAAGATCAAAATAAAAGTTACTTTTACCAAGTCCAATCAAAGAAGAAAAGTGTTGGCAATCGAAAGATATTAAAATTAGTAACATGGCAAGTGTCATAGCTCCAATAAAAAGAAACATAAATTTAGTGGTCCTTTCATCATAAAATAAATAAATAAAAAGAAAGTACTAGCCCCTAGGTCTCAAAATACTATTCAAAGAAAGTCAAAAATACTGTCGAATCAAACTCGAAACAAGATGACCATACTAGCCATGCTATAGGGAGTAACCGCAACACATCACCCAAGATCACACATCCTGAGTGTGTTAGGAAGTGATTATTAGACTCTTGAGATTCTTAGATTATCTATATTCCTTTATTATTTATGAAATATCTTATACACATGAGTTTGCAATCATTTTATAGATCATGTTCCATTTTAACCTTCACATGATTGCTATCACAAGCCACACTTTCCGACATAATCCGTTATCTACTTAGGGTTATTAACATCCATAATTATATCTAATAGGTGATTGCACTAACTCTACCATCCTCCGTCCATTCTTCTAGGACCTCCATTAGTTTTCTTGATATGCTAAACCTTGGTTCAATATTACGTGGCAACTCATGCATCGACACTTTCATGTCTTACTCACATGCGGTGGATAGTTCAGCACAAAATTGTCACTTGTATACTTAGAAACACTTAGGATTTTTTATTTTTATTTAAAAAAATAATAATAATCATATAATTCTACTAGTGACATCATTTGTTTTCTTATCACCTTTTCTAGCTCCTTGAATTTTCTCCTCTAATCATCCTTTCGTTCTCATCAATAAGGAGCATGTTGCCAATTTACTAACACTTATGGTTAAGAACCATTTGGGGTGGACTAATTGTCAAGTAAAATCAATAACGCTGGACAACTAATTCCTACCCACACACTTCATGACGTATTGCAAACAATGCGGAGAGTTGACTTATTCCCTCCTACTTCCCTTATGTGACTTATGATATCAAGGGGGTGTGCACTCGAGAAGTGACCAACACTCACCCTATTAATTAAAATTTTGTAAAAAGAAGTTATCTCTTTCCATATTACTTATCTATATTTCCTTACTAGCCAATTTCGGCATATCACAAATTACAATTTCCTTCAAACCATGTAAACCACCTTATCATCATAATATCATGTTACCCAATTATGGTATAACATAAGGGTGTCCAATAATTACCAATGTCTCAAGACTCCCATAATTTACAAGTTCTCCCTTGGCTAACCACATAATTCGGCTACTTATCCATGTTCTCATAAAATATCTTATACTGCCAACTAATCGTCATTAAAACCTTCGTATTATAATACTGCTATTCTGTCTTTCCATAAGCCATTTCCATCTGCATGTTGTTTCATCCATACTTAATGTTTTCGCATACCTTCACACTTGAGTGCCATAAATTTTACAAACCTACTTCGGTTGTGTCAAGTAGTTAAATTGTGTTACATATTGTCTTGTAACTAGCGACTAGCCATGATTGGGTTGCACTTTTCTCCTTAGGTTCTGAATGAATATTAGTTACTCATTCCTAGAGTATAAGATCCTAATACTTTTACACTCCTTGAACTTCAATAGGGATTTTTGTATGATTCCCAAATCGTCCTTACTCTCCTTGCCATTAATTTCTCCAAGAGTGTCTTCCCATCAGGGAACTAGTTGTGGCTTTACTTTGCTTGTTTCCCCAATTATATAACTACGGATGAACTTAGGGTTTATTGCAATTACGTGCTTTAACCCAAGAAGTTCATGCATCCTTTCTCCTTAGTTAATTCATCTATAATATTGCTAGGGTCCACTAATCAAGGAGATTGTCATTCATCATTTTAGTCCTTATCTTCAGGGTTATACAACTCTAGCTTCTCTGCATTACTACAAGGATTGTCTAATGAATGCTCTTAATAAGCAACCTAGCCTGACCACCCGCTTAAGGCACCTATTCATTAGGATAGGTTAATGCTTCTTTCTAATATTCACAAGATTACCCCTTAACTCTTCTTCATTGTTGTCTCAAATGGCGGTCGTGGTCCTCGAACCACCAAAATTTTTGCATAGCTTAAAAAAAAATTAACTTGAGTTGTCACTATCTCAATTATCCTGTTTATTGTGCTTTCATCTTATGTCTAACTAGCTTGCTTGACTAGCCAAGTCAAGAACATACCTCGATGGATGGTATTCTCTTAGTTACCATCAGAGGTATTTTATTGTTGAATTAACTCCTCATACTTGACTTGATTAGGGCAATAATTGCATTTGGGTTCCAATTGAATGGTAAACTTATAAGTACTAATGATCTAAATTTCATTTATTAAATACCGAGAATATTTAAAATTTTAAAATTTTGTAGCCTCTGGGGTCTTATTATGCCATAAACATTATGACTAATTAGTTTCAAATTTCAAGGCTTTTAGTGCCTCTTTGAACCCCTTAAATTGATATATGTTGATCTGTTGATTTAGAAGAATCTTCACTTATGTTTCACTTGTTATTTCGCAAGTTTCCACCTAGGTGTTATACTTTGAAGCCATAGTTTAGTTCAACTAATTTATGAATGTAGCCCATGTTCACCAGTGTATGAACCTAGGGCTCTGATACCAAAATGTCATGCCCAAACTTTTTGGGCAAAAACCCAAACAACAAATTTTTTTTTTTTTCTTTGAAACACTTAATTATATGCAACCTATGCTTCATTAGATGTGACAACTTAACAGGTTGTTCCAAGCAGAATCTTAAATTATAATGTGTCATGCCCAAGGGCACGAATGGGATAATTTTTTTTTTTTAAATAACAACCTAATAACATTAAATTTGCTAATACGAAACGCACTAACAAGTTTGTCTTAACTATGTTTGGGTTAACTCTAACCACTAACTCAAGTAAGCAAAATAATATTTAAATTAAATGCGGAATAATAAAATAATTATTTATTATCTCATCAATTTAAATCAATAGATTAAATTAAATCACAAATCTCTAAATTGACTGACAAGGTTAATATTAAAACACATATATATGAAAATGTTTATTTTCTAAAATATAAATATCTCATATAACTTAACTAAAATATTAAATAATACTGAAACCCTAATTTCTTTATTTTTTTTATTTAAAGGCTTAACCCCTTCATTTCTTTTCTTTTATATTTTTAAATTCACCCTAACCCCAACCGGATTAGGGTTCATGATATTGTTTTTTTTTTTATGCAGGGAGGAGGCTGCTAATGGCGGCAGCGAAGGGCACTTGAAGAAGGGGAGGGAGAGGTAGCGATGTCGGGTGCCACTCATTGTGTGTCCACACAGTGGCGGCCGCAAACGCCACTATGTGTCCACATAGTGGAGGCCGCGAGCCGACCACTGTGTGTCCACATAGTGGTTTGGCCCTTCAGCTTCCCCCACCCCAAAAGTTTTTTTTTTTAAAGAAATTTAAAAATTTTAAGGATTCTTTTCCCCTTTTTGGGGGGGGTTTTAAAATGTAAAAAAATACATTTATTTAAATATAGATATAAATATATTTTATATATATATATATATATATATATTGGATGCATATTAAATTTAGGGAGAACTCTCCTAGGCAATATATTATTTATGTTTGAACTTTTTTTTAATAGATTGACTAAAATATTCAGATTTAAATCAATGTATATATCTTTTTTTTATCTTAAATACCTTATTGCTAAAATCAGAGAAAGACTATTTAACTTTAGATTTATTGTCTGCATATAAGTAAATGACAAAATTAAATAAATTTAAACATCTATGTTTAGACTAGAAAGCAATGAAATAAATCTTAGAAATAGACATGTTAATTTTTTTCTCTTTTTTTTTTTGGATTTATTTTTTGCGAATATATAAAAGGGAAAATGGCAGAATTTAATAAACTATATTTGCATTTCCATAAATAGAACTAAATGTTTTATTTCCAGCTCACTAACATACATTCTTTTCTATTTCATTCTTTTCCAATATTTCAATTGCATAAGGGGATAAAATGAATTTCTTGATTTTCAAATAACACATACACAACAAATATTATTTTCAGAACTATAGGAACTAAATCCGGAAATATGCATTTCTTTTTTTTTGGCAACAAATAATACTTGATAAAAATAACGCATTTCTTTAAAGTGTGTTTAAAATACAATCTAGCCAACAATACAAATGGGTGATATACCCAACTAGTCTCTCTTTTCTATTAAATGAGGACTTTAAATAAATGAATACATTCCTTTCAAAATAAATACAACATGCAACTTTTATTTACATTTCTGCAACTGAAAAATATAGCATCCCTTTTCTAATTCTTTTTCTGCAAATCAAGAACAAAAACCAGCAACTCCTAGCTTGACTTTTTTTCTTTCCATTCCAAGCAACCTGCAAATAAATCATAAGGCTTGACCATGGAGTGCTCACCTCTCAGCCTAGGCTTACTAGAAGCCACCCCCGAGCTTGGAGAACCAAGCCCTAGATAGGTTACAGACATGCAAACACAACAAGAAAGGGAAAAGGATATAGCAAACACTTTCCCAACCAAGGCTACACTCCATCACAAAATGTGATGATTTTACATGGGTGGTAGTGGACCAAATACCTTGAGGAGACTGCAAGAATGGTAGAACACAATGCCACCTCATGACAAACAAAATTATTTCATAAGATCATTAACCCCACCTTCCTTATGCCCCCCCAAGGCATTCATGTCATACTTTCTCCCCTTATGACCCCCAAATGCACAAACCAGGCCATGCAGCAAGGGTCACAAATACACCCCTTGAGTTCACTCTCATAAAGAGAGTCTCTCACTCGAGGGTTGTCAAACTTCTACCACCCGCAAGACCATCCTACTCTCCCAAGAGTAGAAGGCCTTGGTTACTCCCAAAACATAGAAAATGCATACAAGAAAATAAAAGATAGATCGCATAATAATAATTTTCACAAAAGAAAATACAAGAGAATCACTTTCGCATACAACCAAACTTTCCAACATAGAAATGCAACATAAAAAGCAAAGAGATGAACCAACCTTCAATCTTCCCAAAGGTATGCTAGGACTAGTTTGAGGATGAGCAGCCCAAATTCACAATCCTCCCTTCTACACTTAGCCAAATTTCAAATCCAAAAACTAACTTTTCAAAATGCAGTCTCCAAAAATGAAGAGTGGGTGATTACCCACAAAATATCTCATTCTTTCCTAAGAAGACCTCAGTGAGAGTTCTCACAAGTTTCTAAAACTGAAAAGAGAAAATGTAAGAAAAAGATGAAAAAATGATCTCTCATCAAAAAGGGAAGGTTATCTAACCTAGATGGCACCTTCTAATTTTGAATTTTGGCACATCTTAGAAAACCCACTTTTTGGGGTGACTAAACAGTCACATGGGAGTAGACACATGCCTAAAAACACTCCTAACCCATAGGTATACCTTATGGGCTTTAGGAAACACCTTTAAACTACCCTTAGGAGTCCATTTGACCCCTTATAAACCCATCTGAAGTTAACTTTCGGGTCAAATCTGAGTTGACCATTCCAAAGACTCTCTACCCAAGGAAATTTTAGAACCACATTCAAATGTTTGAAAAAGCTATAGTTGAACAACTCCATCCAAGAGACGAGTCAAAAATCAAGACATAAATCAACACGTGTCAAGTGACACAATAAAATACATTACAAAATTACACATGAAATTTGTCTCTTGTTGGATTTATACAAATTAATAATTCAATTTAACACACATGCAACATTTACTTTCACAAATGAAATACGATACATACGGGGTGTTGTCTCTCCAAATAGACAACCCCTGGCTTTACAAACGTACATGGGTCTAGGTTTGGTTCTCCATAATGTTTCCATGGTCACATGGATATTTTTCCTACGCATCTCAATTACACATTAGTAATTCCAAATAGCCTCATATAATATTAAACACATGAATAAGAATACACATCAAACACTCTGCATACAATTTACATTTAAACAAATCAATATATCTTATATCCAAATAAATCCACATAAGCAATTATTATAATCCTCAGCAAGCTTACCAACCAACATGTCTCTTATCATAGTAGTCACAATCTAGATCTCATCAATAGTAGCAAATTTAGATTTGTAAGCAGGATGTAAGGATCTCGACACTTTAGCAACAATCTCATCTTCCTCAAGTGTTTCACTAGCACATCTGATGTTCATAACAAGTTCATTGACCTTAGCCATAAAGGTTGATATGTTCTCATTATCTCCCATCTTCAACATCTCATACTTTCCTTTCAAACTCTGCAACTTAGCAACTTTGACATGTTTATCTCCTTCATACAAGGTCTCTTGCTTCTCCCATATCTCATGTGTAGACTACAAACTCATCACATTATTCATCTCTGAATTAGTCAAGGCACTTAGAAATGATTCCTTAGCTCTTATGTTATGTTCAACATCCTTGATCTTAGCAACAGTAACCAGTCCATTTTGAGGAACAGTATAGACATTCTTTGTAACCTTTCAATAATCTTGTTCAAAACACTTAAAATGGCACTCCATCTGATCCTTCCATATAGTGTAATTGTTTCCATCAAATCTCAGACTCTCTTTCTTGAAAACATAGGTTGTCATCCTAGATCTCCTCAAGTGGTCAAGCTTCTTCTAGAGGATCTAGCTCTGATACCAATTGTTGGCAACAATAATGAAGGAAAATTAAGAGGTGGGGTGAATCAGTTTTCACCAGATTAAACAATTTAAGTACAATCTCAAATCTGATCAACTCCAGCAAGAAAAAAGATAAAAAAAATAATAGCAACACACATAACACCAAGATTTTTGATATGGAAAAACCGATTGAGGGAAAAACCATGGTGGGAACCTACCCATAATAAGATGATACTCTACAGTAGTATGTGTAAATATTACAATAGGGAATGCACATGCATTCAGGCACACTGCCTAAAGCTCACTGCTCAAAATATGATGACCCATAAGGCTACAACCCTCAGGGAAGGTTCACTACCTTACAATAATATTTGGACTACAATCTAGTTAAGATGAACTGAAAGAATAACATCTCCAAATGCCTACTGACAGTTTCAGTTAAGCATAATTGTTTACCCTGCAACACACTCTGCTCTACACTTTATACTGAAAGATAAATTCTCTTGTTTGCACATACACCACTCTCTGATAATGCAAAATTGATACCCATTCACAAATTACATGAATATATCACCTATTTATACAAATCATCAACCTTGACTACAAGGTCGGATCAACCCTTAACACCTAATTACAAAATTACATCACATGATACATAAATCAACCATCGGACCAATATAGTGTCATGACAACATAGCATGGACCCAAATCAAATCCTCGAACATGCAACACTGTAAGAAATCTTGCCAAGATCAACTGAAACACGTTACACCACCGAAAATGTCCCATAACATGAAGAATATCATCGGACCCATAATATCTTAAAAAATGTGCACAATGATGAATGTGGACCACCAAAACAAATAGGACATCATTATGAAACACCAACAAGAATGTTAGAATCATCCACAATAGCTACACCAACACCACTTAATCAAATCTTCATCAATCAACATGTTGATACTCAATAACACTCAACAACAGAAACTCTGACAAGAAAGATAACTTGCAAAGCACCAAATCATGAACCATCTAAATTGAAGATACACACAAATATCCCAAATACTTTCCCAAATCTGCAACATAAGATATAATCATTCTAGAGCACAACGGATCAAACACTAGAATACTGCAACACTAAACACTGAAAAACCAAATATTATATCGAAATCCACAACTCGAGCAAATCACCACTTAGCATCATGAAATTAATATGGAATGAAGCATCTCTATTTAATTCAACATACTAGATAGCTAAACCAACCAGATCAACTCACTACAAATACCAGAACACCAAAACACAGGAATATGTTGACATCAATGACAATAACATATCCTAGCAGCAGCAATATCCAACAAAAAACAAATAAAAAATGCAAATGAATGCTAAAAAATGAAGAATTACAAAAAATAAATTATACCTAAGGGTGGTAAGTGATTAAAACTTGTTGTAGCAATTAGATATCTGATAATTTTGGATATCGAATAGCTAGAAAACTTCAAACCCATGATTTCTATTAGGCCCAATATGGAAAGCTAATGTACTGAGAGGGGAGGGGTGAATAGGTACTTCAAAACTTTTCTTGAATAATAACTTTACTGTTATGCATAAACAGAATAGTGCAGTAACATAAAATAAAGTTAAAACAAATAGATAACAATCATACATGATTCACTCCATAACACATATATTTTGGTTACATAGTGTTATCACTGTTTTTAAAATTGGGTTCTTTCCCCATAATTGGCTATGGTTCTTTGAAAATATTCGTAGGGTGTGGCCCCAAATGCTTCAGCTTTATTCTAAACCTAGAGGGTTTAAGGTTTTTCTAGGTTTTAGGCTTTATCTTTTGTACTAGGTCCCCTGGTTTCTATTCCGTCGTTACTTTATTTCACTTAAGCCATGGGTCGCGGGGTCGTAAGAAGTGTCCCCCCTTGCTATTTACCTAGGCGGTCATGTTGATTATTTGAAAAAAATTTCGCCTTTTATTATTTCCTTCTAAAGTGTCGGGCCCAGTAAACACTGATCGACTTGGGGAAAGATCCGACGGTCGGCGCTATCTCGCAAGGGTGAGGTGCTCGCCTTTTAAGGCCGCGAAATAGTGAGGACGAATGTCAGCCGTCCATGTGTCGTGCGGAGAAAGTAAAGGTTGCGGCCGTCAAAGAAGGTAGGGCCCCCCTACGTGGTCTTCTCTGGCGTATTAGAGGGCAGCACGTGGCACAGGTCACCACAGTCAGCATGTTAAGATTAAGGATCAAAAGTGGGCCCCAAAGATGAGTCAGCTCACAGGTGGAGGTGACCTGGCAGGGACAGCTCTTACACTTCATTGAGACCCCGTGGCTCCTTCCAGCGAATGAAAAGTCTACAGGTCAGCTTCGAAGATGACAGGGCGCCAGGTGTCCGTGGCGTGTCCGTGGGCCCACCTCTTCTGAAAGCTCCTAACAGGGTTTAAATGCCAATCAACTTGAGAAAGGATCCGACGGTCAGCGCTATTTCGCGAGGGTTAAGTGCTCACCCTTTAAGGCTGCGAAATAGCGAGAATGAATATCAGCCGTCCATGTGTCACGACGGGGTAAGTGGAAGGCATAGCTGTCAGAGATAGCTGGAGCCCCGTGGCTTTCTTCTGGCGTATTATAAGGTAACACGTGGCACAGGCCGCCACAGTCAGCAGGACAAGGCGCCAGGTGTCCATGGCGTGTCCGTGGGCCCACCACCTCTGAGAGCTTCTAACAGGGTTTAAATGCTGAGCAAGTTGAGATAGGATCTAACGGCTCGCGCTATTTCGCAGGGGTAAGATGCCCACCTTTTAAGGCTGCAAAATAGCGAAAGTTAACCTGGACCGTCCACGTGTCTTGATGACATGTGGTCTAAAAGGAAGTTGTGGGTCCCTATAGTGTATGCTTGACAAATGAAAATGTGACAGGTCGGCTCCGAAGATGACGAGGAGCCAGGTGTCCATGGCATGTCCGTGGGCCCACCATTTCTGAGATAGACCTGTCGAGACTGAAGTGGGGCCCCCATGGTTCTTCTTCCAGCAAGTGACAGAGCGACAAATCAGCACAGTGGATGACTAGATGCCAGATGTCACTGACGACACAGTGGGCCCACCATTCCTAAGGACTTTTTCGAAGGATTAAAAGGTGATCAACTTGAAAGATGATCCAACGGTCCGCGCTATTTCGCAGGGGTAAGCTGCTCACTTTTTAAGGCCGCGAAATAGCGAGAGTTAATGAGAGTCGTCCACGTGTCACGATGATGACATGGCAAAAAGGGTAAAACATGGGCCCACCACAGTATAAAGAGCGACATTCAGCCAGTATCAAAACAGAATGTGAGAGGATTTTCTAAGCCAATGGTCGGATGCCGCGTGGTATTATGCAGCAAATAAAAAGACAGGACTTAGACTAAGGACAAAGCCGTCAAAATGAAATTCACAGAGAGACACTTGCAGAAAGACTGCGACCCGTTGGAGCTAAAATATGAATTCTTGTATGAATTCGATTTTGAAGGGACGGCCGAAGCATGCGGAATCAATGTTATAGTTAAGGCCCAGAGTACAAGCATTTGATTTCCTAACAACCAAGTAAGGATACCTTTTAAAAGGATTGTTGCAGAGGAAGCAAACGCAGAGTTATCTTTTACAAATACAGAGAAAGCGAACTGGTTGCAGAGCGAATTTCTTCAAGCAAGCATCAGGTTTTTTCTTATTTTGCAGCCATTTTTGTGTTGTAATAAGTGAAATTGTTCTCGTATAACATAAGTGTTTTAAGAAGTGATATTCCTCTGGTTGTATTTCAAATGGCGCCTAAAAGGGAATTTTCTGGTAAAGTTGATTATCTAGAAAGAAGTGTATGTGATGACTTTTTAGAGCAGTTGACGCTGTCAACTAACCAGGCGTCTAAGGCCAAAGAGTTAGTACCCAGGGCTCCCCGACTGAAAATTGGAGAAGGATTATATGACAAGGGTAATTGGTTAAGAGACCCGCAGGTGGGATTGTCTGGGTTGGGGTTATTTAGAATCGGATTTGGGATGAGGAATTCTCCTGCTCCTCAAAATAGCATTTGGGAATTAGATGTTGGGAAGTTGGTGGTCCCAGGGGTGTTCATGGATACAGATTTGTTAACCCAAATGGCATTGAATTATGATTCAGTTACAAGGTGTATCCGGGATGTAAATGGAAAAACCCTCGTGGAGATTAATGCAGAAGAGTTGAGAAAAGCGTTTGGGCTCAGTGAGTTCACCAATTTCTTGGAACCTATAAACTTCACACAATTAGCTCAGGTATACAGGGCACAGAGGACTCATCTCAGGAATGGGCCTCTCAAAGAACTTTTTCTGAAAGTAGGAGGGTTAGCAGTTGTAGGGCCCAATACACAAGAGCCTTTTTCACTAAGTATGTTTACCTTGAGGGCAAAAGGGATGTACTGGGCACTTTGCCAAGTTCTAGGAGAGGATGCTGAATCTAATAAGCCAAATCATTATCTGTTAATGACTGTTCAAATTCTGAATCCTTCTCTTGCTATTACATTTGATTATGCTTCCTATATTGCTGATGCTATCCATGGAGGATTGATAGGGATAAAGAATGGAAAGGTGGATAGGCCATTTGGGTGTTATTCACTATTGATGCACCTCTTCCTCTTCAAAGGTGGAGATTATTTCGCCAGTGGATTGGACCTGGTAAAAGAAAAGGAGGGAGAAAAGATGCCGGTACAATTATGGAGTACTGTATTGTCATGGGATAGAGAGGATGCAAGTTTTCTAAAGTTTGATAAATATTTTGCATCCAAGATAAGGACTCTCCTTTGCTCTGACAATCCAAGAGTCCCCAAGGTTCTTCTGGAATTCTTAAGACCAAAAGAATTCGCAGAGAGTATCAAGATAGTTCATAACTGGGGTGATATGTACTTGTATCCAGTTTCCACAGTTTTTAGAGTCTTTGGTTTCAGAGGCACCCCATTTTTGTTACCATACCAGGTCCCCCTCAAAGTGGGAATAGCTGAGATTCTCAGACAAATTGGTGACTTGCAAGAGGCAGAGTTAACAGGAAGAGGTAAAGGGACTATTTTCCCTACAGCTACAGTAGCCCACCAATTTATAATCACCAAGGGAGGCTGGAAATGTTTTGAGGATTTCTTCAAACCCTACCATTTGTCCACTGTAGTGTCTAGATGTGCTGATCTGGAAGACTTCTACAATGGTGTATTCCGGAAGAAAGTAGCATGCAGAGGTAGGCCCCATCAATTCCACTTTCCTGAAGACCTCATCAGGAATGAATTTGATTTGGATGAACAGGAGTTGAGGAAGGAAAAATGGGTGCTTACAGGAAGGCCCTGGATTTTGTGCATCAATTTGATGCTAGCTATGACCCATTGTCTAGCTTCTTCCCATTGGAAGAAAAGATAAAATTTTTGATTATTTGTTTTGAGGATGTGATGCAGACAATAAAGGAGAAAAGGGAAGTTGTAATTAAAAACAACCCTGAGAAAGCAAGAATGATTTTGGGGAAATCAGCTCCTACTAAAGCCATCCCTCCTGGTGATTACACCCTGCATAAGAAAGCAGGTTACAGTGTGTTGGTGTCTGCAAGAGGGGAACCCTCTTCATCCAAAGGGAAGAGGAAAGCACATGAAGTCATTGACATACAAGACAGCCCAAAGAAGCAGAGGGTGGGGAAGGAGGTGCAATCAAATACACCCTTATATTTCCCATCCCAATCCCCTCTCCACATTGGAGATGAACAAGCAGCAACTGAATACCTCTCTCAGTTGGGTAGCTTGGGGGAGATTGCGTATACATATGATGAAGTGGAAGAAGGGATGCCAGAAGAGCCCATTGAAGCACAAATGGACATCACTTCAACTGAACTCAAAGGCCAGGAGTGGGATCCTGAGATAAAGAAGGCCACTAGTGCCTTTCTAGCGGATGATAGTTTTGTCACATCTGAAGCATTCGTGCAATTTATCTGGAAACAACATATAGATAAGTATAATGCTAGATGTGAAACAAGAAAGGCAGAACAACCTGATAAAGATCCAGCCTCAGTGGAGGAAGAAATAAAATAGGAGATGATGGAAGAATTCAAAACCATCACTCCTGAATAGGGAAGAGATTTAGTAGCACAAGCTGGAGTGCTCATTCTACCAGAATGGAATATTGCTGATGCTCTGGTGCTGGATGCAGTGAGAAAAGAAACCAAACCCATGGAAGGGGTTACATTCAGTAAAGACAATGCTGCTCTAGTCATGTGGTCCCTTAAGAGAAATGAGGACAAGAAGGGTAAAGACACCACAGGGACAAGTCACATTGGTGGATTAATGGTCAAGAGAGTAGAGAGTACAGGGGTAGTAGAGGCTGCTAGCACAGTGTTGGAGACTGCCAAATTTAGTGTTGCAGTAGCTGAGAAGGATGCTAAAGAAAAGGAAGCCCTCCAGCTCAAATTGGAAACAGTCTTGAAGGCTTATGATAGTGCCAAGGAGGAAATAAGAGGCAAGGAGAGTATTATTGCCAAATTGCAGAGCCAGTTAACAGGACAACGTCCACAAGGTGAGTCTTCAACATTAATGATCACCTCTTCTCCTGCAAGACCTCCACCTACTAGCCCCATTATTGAGCTCCCACCATCTCCTGCACCTTCCAGCTCTCAGATGATAGAGATAACTCCCCAAGAATTGGAGAGTCTTAAGCAAACTCAGGCCTATTATGCAGGGAAGTATGAAGAAAAGATCAAGGCCACAGTCTCCAGTTTTGCAAACACTATAAATGCTTCACTCCTTCACAATAGTGTAGGAAAAGTCATGGAGATATGGACTGAGTTGAGAAGAGATAAGGCCATCTTGACACCCATTTTTGACAGATGGAGGCCTAGGGAGCAGGATTTGGAGTTCATGTGTGTTTCCTGTGATGAAGCAAGGGCCAATCCCATTATAAAGGCTACTTCTGATGTTGCTAAAGTTTTAATGCAATTAGCTGCAGATGTAGACAATATGGACAGGAAGGTCAATTTGTGCAAAAAGGAATACACTGATCAAGTTTTTGAGTTGCTTCCAGGAATTTTTGCCAATCTAGACCAGCTGAAAGACAAGCAGGTATGGCTCAATGAGATAGATGCTAAGTTGTCAGCAAGGGTCAAAGGAATCATTGATCTCGATGACACCTCATTCTTTGTTCTAACCATACAGGAAATAGAAAGAATTAAATCACACTACAGTTTTCTTAACTCAGAAGTCAACAAACTGAGGAATTCTTGGAAAGGGTTGACTAAAGTTAAAAGTGATGTGATTAATTTTGTATGGCCGACCGAGGAGACGTATAGTGAGTGGGGAGTTAAATATTCCACTCGAGATCCGGAGCAGTTAGAGAGCGCCCCTGAAGAGCCAGAAGAGGTTGCAACTGAACAACCCGTCCAACAGACTGCTGAAGAAGCTGAAAAGAGCGCATAACTGAAATTGTAACCTCTTCAATTTTTGAAGTAATTGTAACAAACTTTCCTCGAGAAGTCCGAAGCTTTGTGCATCCATATTGTTATAAATGGATACCAGGACTAGAGAGAGAGGGATCACAAAAATTTTGTAAGAAAACGCTGCAGAAATATTATCTGAGCTTTTCCAAAGATTAATGGAGAATCAGACTTTTGTAAGATCTTTTCAAATGAATATCAATATACAAGCCGTCAGTTTGGAATGAAAGCTTTGTGTCATCTTCAATCTTGTCCTTGAGTTTATTTACTCTTTTTCATTCAGAATAGTCTAGGATTTTTCTGTTTGAATGAAATTGTAAGGCAATCTCAGTATGGGTGTTTCTAGCTTTTCTCTTTAGGAGGGAAATTAAACATGCATGACCACTCTACCAATAAATACTTTAGGAGAAGCTTTGAATTTTGAGGGCCGTAGTTTATTTTGAAGTGATTAAATTCTTGTTGATATTAGGCATCTGCAAGGATAAATGGAAACCAAGTTGATGGGAAGTATAGAGATATTTTGTTTCAGGAGTTTTATTTGAGTTTGAGTGACTCTGTAGCCTTGGATAAAGCACTGGTATTAATCGAAGGCTGTTTATTGCATACTTTGTTGATCAAATATGTTGAAGTTGAGTATTGTTTCATCCTTTGTTTTCAATTGTTTTTTCAAGGTGAATGAATCCACTGGTTTCTGGACTGGTTTGCTGTGGATTTGTTGCTTAAGAGTGTGGAGTTAATTCACAGAAGGTATACCCACCTGGGCTCAAAGAAAGGTCCGAAGTGTAGAAGGTCTAACCAAACCTTGTCATATGTTGTCTCTAGAATCCCTTTATCCTTAATGTCTCCTCGGCACTCATTTTAGATTGTATTATTTTAAGGGCATTGAAGGGAAATCAGATTTTGAGAACAACACATAGAAACTCTTTGTTAGAGAGAAAAACTACGGTGGGGATGGCACCCACAACTTCACTACTGCAATAATAAAGAGTGCTCAGTTATAGCTACATTTTAGCTATTTCTGATAGCTTACCCTGTTAGGAGTAACAAGATCTATTAGATCTACCTTGCTAAAGGATTTCACAACATTTATTCTGAATTTTGCATCTGGTTAGAGGCTTTACAATTTATAGACTTGATTAGAGTCTTTTACCCTGTTAAAGGTTTCTCTTTCAACTTCACAATATTACAATAAAATCATTACAAATATCTACAACTTTACATCTGAAATGTTATAGTAGATTCTATGTGCTCAGAATAGATTACTTTGCTTATAGCATACCTCGGTAACCCATATAGTAACTCAGTAAACCCTTCTGTTTACTCTGTTCTTCGACTATTCTCTGAAAACCTTCTCAGTGACCTCTGTGTCTCTGTAACAGTCTTCTTACACACATATATACACCCTTAACTAATGCTGTATAAATAGATCTCTTAAGACGGTGATCCAATTCATTGCTTCGATCTTACAAACAAATTTCCTCGAATGAATAACTATACAAAATATTTCATTGGTTAGATTGATCTCAAAATCATACACAATCTTCTGGTGCAATTTCCAATGTAATAACAGTTAGATGTGCCTTGATCTTGTAACATGTTTTCATATGCATGTCCAGGTTCAATGTATCTAGTAACACGTTTCACTTGGTGTATATCAACTCGGGGTGTCATCTTTGCTGCTCAGTAGTCATAAAAAGATACTTGGTAGACAGCTCGGTGTATACTGCGTTTTGTGACTGCTTTCCTCTATAACCGACTAGACTGTGCATACCGACTTCTCTATGTGTACCGACAGCATGATTCGGTAGTGTTAACTGACTAGAGTATATAGTATGACTTTGAATATAAAAACTAATGGAAATTTGATAAGTAGTAACAGATTTCCATGGGTGAAAATGACCCGTGACAGACACTATTTGGGTTTATAATACCCGCAAGTATTGGATATCTGATATAATTGGATATCCGATACCTTTTTTATATTTTCATCTATTATAATATTAATATATATTATTATTATTATTTTTATATACTAAATATAGAGAGTAAACTTACAAAAAAGTATAGCTTCAGCAGTAACATGAGGTCATGCCTCAAAACCAACAATCCTGACCTACATGGATCCAATCAATGACTACTAATAGTTCTACATGCACATTATAGACAATATAATCCTATACATAGCCTATTCTATGATGTGTCCAAGCAAAAAGAGTATTCATAGATAATGTTCATGTTTGAACAAAAAGAACCAAACAACACCTCAACGCTCATGAAGATGATCCTAACAGGGCTCCATCCAAGTTGTCCACCCCAAAGGGCCTTCCTTCCAGATTGCCTTCCTTCCCTCATGTGGCTGAGTCAATATCTGGATCTGTTCCATTGTTGGGTTTCTAGCTTTCTGAATCTCAGCACCAAGATTCTCCATTGTAGTGGCAAAAGAGGTGTGGTCTCCTACAACCCGCCTCCATTCAAATCCATTCTCCAACTTATATATGAACATAGTAGTATGATCATATTTGATAAATTGCAGAAATCTGTTCTTCTCTATCCTCATAGTTACAAAGGCCTACAAAATAATGTAATGAAGAGTGAGTCCATGAAATGACTCAGTAAGGGCTCTAGTTTTACCTTGGAATTTATCTTCATTTATAATTTTCTAAATGTACCATAAGATATCAATAGAAATAATATGCCAGAATAGATTAGTATCTTTTTTCAAACCATGGATGCAACCAATAAGAACTTCCATAATATTAACCTAGTTAGAATACCAAACGTCAACCAGATTTCTTTAGCAATAATGCACCTAAAGAAGATGTGTCTAACAGATTCAGGCACTCTACATATATTGCACATATCAATATTGGATTGATCTTTCTTGAAAGGAAGCCTGTTAATTAACATCAATCATTTAAAACATTTTTCCTAAGGAACAATAAGACTGTTCCATAATCCTGTGAATACTTTTTGCCACTGCTTTAAAGATAAATTTGCATACCACAAAGTATTAGCATGATTGATAATAGACTCATCATAAGAGAGTATTATAAACAATGATAGACTTAACATTAGAAATAAGGATATCATTATCCCATTTATAAGCAGTAAATCTGTTATTATCCACATTATAATTTTTAGGCAATTGAAGAATAGTACAAGCATTTTGAACCATATTGTAAGTTCATTTTTGGCAAGCTGGAAGATCATACTTAGCACTAAGTTCTTCCCATCTCATAAGCTTGTCACTATCAATAATGTTGTTAAAGCAACAAATACCTTTGTTAGCCCATGCTCTGGCAGAACAGCCTTGTGTAAGCACAAGAGGTTTGGAGGAGTGGAAAAGGTTCTGCCAGATAGATATCTCTCTATAAATGTGATCATTGTTGTTGGCCCTACTATTGGTGATTAATGGTCTAATTATTTCCCAGGCCCTCCAGATAGATTTAAAGACACACGGACCCTATACTGAGATTGGGAAACCTCCAGCCACCAGGTCACAAAAGGGTAAAGACTTCCAAGATTTAGCCCCCTTAGGTACAACCCTCATAATGTTGCTTCTGACTAAGACTTTCCATGGTTCATTGCCTTCAAATGCCTGAAAGATCCATTTTGCTGCAAATGCAATCCCTTGGAGTCTCAAATCCTTTAGTCTGAGCCCTCCCAATCTCTTCTCAATATGACACCAATCCCATTTAGCTAAATGTATCTTATTGTTTCCTTTCTCATCAAACCATAAGAACTTCTTTATAACTTTTTGGATTTCAAGGATCTGATAGTTGCAAAACATCTAGATGGATGAATAGTAATAGTAAATGTTGTATGGAGATAGAATCTTTTGACAAACTTGCACTCTTGCAGCAAGCGATAGATATCTATTGCTCCACTTATTTAATTTCTTTTCTATTTTACCTCTAACCCATATCCACATTTCCTTTAGAGAAGGGGAGATAGAGAAGGGTATCCCCAAGTATCTGACAATCTTGTTAGGACCCCCCCCCACTGGAACCCAAATTATTGTAACCAATCTAAAGGGTCCTCTCTCCACCCAAGAAAGATTTAGTTTGAGAGATTTTGGCCCCTAAGATCTCACCAAGGAACTTGATTTTTCTTTCAAGGGCTTCCATGTTCTGCTCAGTGAGTTCTACAAATAATGCAGTATCATCTACAAACTGAATATTTACCAAATTTGACCCATCAGGAAGCACAACACCTCCAATTTTAGAGGAAATGGTGTAGTCTCTCAATATGTAGTACAATGCATCAAAGGTAATGACAAACAGGGTCGAGGCAAGGGGGCATCCCCTAATGGACCTTCCAAGTTTAATGACTCGAGTGAGTGAGCCATTAACCTCAACTTGTGCGGAAGCATCTTTGAGAAGAGCCTTCACAAATTGACAAAATTTTGTAGGGAATCCGAAAGCTTCTAACATCATCAATATAAAATCCCATTCAACCCTATCATAAGCTTTCTCAAAATCTAAGAGGAACATGGAAACATTCTGCCCAGAAGCATTAGCCTAGTTCATCACTTCCCAACTGGTTATTAGGTTTTCCAGAATAAATCTTCCCTTAATGAAACCTGTTTGAGTAGGATAGATAAACTTGGGCTATTATTATATATTATTAATATATAATATATTATGAATAAATATATATTATATTATATGTTATATAATATATAATCAATAATATCATATATTTTTCAATATCCATTATGCTTTGGCTTTTGCCATGGCTACTTTGGAATTATACACTCAGATGAGAATAGTTGATGTTGTCATTGATGGCAACCAACTAGTAACATGGTTCACAGGCTATACCGCCAAAATATTTCACCTACCGGCATCGACAACAGATTATATTGACAATCCAAGCCGACATGAAAATAATATTGTTTTGTATTGTAAATATATTTGTATAGCCAACATGATGTATTGTAAAGACTCATATATGTAGGTCATTTTAAAATGTAATTAGGTATGTATGTAAGTGGTATATAAGAGCAAATAATTGTATATGTACTTTCATGTATTTTGATAGCGAATAAGAAGCAGAGCAAAGCGAAGCAAGGTTTATGGAAGAGGTATCAGATTGAGCTTAAACTGGTACTGAATCCAACATTGTAGATGCTATTTTGAGCAGTACATTGTCATTGGATTTAATCATCCAATTGTGTAGTCAGTGAGACTCCATTTTTGTATTGAGCAGTGAGCTCTAGGCAATTGGTCTTCCTACATGTGCAGGCCCCTATTGTACTGAGTAATATTTATTCATATTGGCCAATGAGTAAATATTGTGGGTCACAAATCTCACTGAGTTTTTTCCCTTACCAGTTCTTCTTGTTAAAATATATGTGTTATGGTGTGCATTGATGCTTATTCTTTTATTTCTTTACTGCATTATTATTTGCTTAGTGGTATATTAATTTGGGTTATAAAGTTGCAAACAAGTTTAAATCTTTCATCTACCAATTAGACATTGATTCACCCCCCCTCTCAGTGTCTTTGGGACTGATCAAGTATCTAACAATTGGTATCAAAGCCTAGTCCTCTATTTGCAGAAGCCTAATAGCTTGAGGAAGATTCTGAAACTGGTACCAATGGAAAGTTTGAGACAACAGTTGGAAGGAGCTCTTGAAGATTTTGATGCAGAAAAATTGAAGAATGTCAAACTGGAAGATGAACTCAGAACTTCTCGGGAATTCATCCAAGCACTTCAGGATAACCTGGTTATAGCAAAGAATCAGATAAAAGAATTACATGTGCAATTGCAAAATCAAGATGATGAAGAAAAGGAAACTCTCAGAGATATTGCAGAGAAACTAAGACAAGAGAATAGTAACATGAAGAATCAGATGCAAGATTTAACTATGAGATTATGCAAGGATATTGAAGATAGAAAGAGGAATGAAGAAGATTTGGCCAGAAGACTTAATGAAAGATTAGATGAATCTCTAAGGCTTAGTTATGAAAATGATATGCTTAAAATAGATTTGATTCACATGCAACATGACAAAGAGGAACTTATGAGACAAGTTAGCACTTTGGAAAGTGAGTTGGTCACTACAAATTAATGCAAAGACAAATTCAAGAAGAGTTCAGATAAGCTTGATGATATGTTGAAAAGTCAGAAACCTGATGGAGAAACAGTTGGACTTGGACTTGAACATGGAGAAAGTTTTGGAACTGCAAACAATCATGATCAAAACAAACCAGTAAGGCAACCTAATGCTTATAAATTCAACAAGAAATGTTTTAATTGCAACAAATTTGATCATAGAGCAAATTAGTGTAGATTTAGGAATAATCAGAATACAAACTCATCCACCTGTCAATGTTCCAAATGCAATAAAAATGGTCATAACTTGGATAATTGTAGAATGAATGTGAAATGTTATGTTTGTGGTAGATTTGGACATTTATCTAATCAATGTAGAACTCAAACCGATCAAGGTTATGGAAAAGTTACTCAGAGAAACAATGTAACTTGTTATGCATGTAACAAGATTGGGCATATTGCAAAATTTTGTAGAAGCAAGAGTGTACCGGCGAACAATAAAGGATCTAATGACAAAGGCAAAGAAAAGGTAAATGAAATCAAACAAGAATTCACTAAACAATGGATTAGGAAGAGAGATTAGAGGAATGATGAATCTATCTCTGCACCGGCAAAATAGAGTAATCCTACACCGGCAGGAGATTCTTCATCTAACTAAGGAATAATCCTTAGGGGTAAGGAAACTAATTGAAGATTATGCATTTACCCTCAATTGGTGGTAAGAAGTCACGTTTCTTCTTTACCAGCACATATGTTGAGTATTCACTTCACCGGCGAAGCATTTAATGCGGTTGTAAGTTAACTTTTTTGTTATAAAGCACTTGAATTTCTCATTTCAACTTACCAAAGAATTCAAGCATTCGAAGAGCGCGAAAATTGAGCACCAACATTCAGGAAGCAAAGCAACAAAGGATTTTCAAGGCATCCAAGGTTTTTCAGTTAAAAGGTATTTATCTTACGACATGGCATCTTCATCTTTTGTTCCCGAATTCATTGCAAACCCTACTATTGTGGAAAATGTAAAGCGTCCTAGACCTGTCTTCAAAATCATCCCTATGATAGCTAAGTTGGATGACTCCATTGGTTCATTTTCAAAAATTCTGAAGGGAGTCTCATTTGTTGAAGACCCTAGGGTATACATTCAATGTAACATAGAAAATTTAGGGTCCAAGGATTTAAGGAATATGTTCATGAATGTCATTATTGACAACCAAGGTATACTCAAACCGGAACACAAGATTATTGAGGATTTAGGGTTCATTGACATCCTTCACATGCCTGAATTTTCAGATGAGATTATCCATTATGTTCTTAGCAGAGTTCATAGAGAATTGTTGTGGTTAGATTCAATTTTCAAGATAACTAAGTAAGAAATTAAGGTTGTTACTGGTTTACCTTCTACTAGTACTAGGCCTGATAAGAAAAAGAAATTTCCAAACAAAGAAGTTATGAGCTTAACCAGAGCTACGTTTGACAACATATCACTTAGGGTTAGTGATATAACTGACAACAATGTTAAATATGCAAGTATGATTATTGGATACAAAGTTGCTCATACTAATAGGTTGAACTCCGTATCAAGTTCCTACATTCATAGTGCCTATGAGATGATTATGAATAATGCTAAAATTGACATTTGTGAATCATTGAAAGATATACTGTTAGAAAACTTGAGCAAGATCAAAGGTGACAAGAAGGGAAATTTCAGTTTGGGAACCTGATTGTGTGCTTAATGTTGTATTTCTCAAAGGTGATTCCCGATATTGGACACAAGGACTTTGCCTATGATATTTATGTTGGAAAATAGATAAAGGAGGCAATTACCGGCATGGGCTCAGATAGTGACAAACTAGTAAAAGACTGCTTCAAGGATTTTCAAGCAAAAATGAGGCAAATGGAAAGGATTCCTCAAAGCATTGTAGACAAATATGACAAACAAATATGCTTTGTGATTAAAAGAGATGAAGTATGGATGGAGGCAGTTAGACCTAGAACTGTTTGGATAACAAAGATGGGCTATGAGGTGGATTCACACATCTTGGATTCATATGCTAAAATATTCCTAGATGCTCCACCGAAACCGACAGAGAATATTGTTGGTAATGCTAAAACTATAGAGAGTGGTGTTGCTATGCAGAAGAAAAGGAAGAAAAGAGAAAAAGAAATAAAATATGCTTCTAAGTTTGTAGAAATTGTTAAGAAGGGTTTATTGAAACTAGATCCGATGAAAGGTGTTGTTGAACAAGAAAGAAAATCAGAACAACAACCGGTAGCACATATTTCTCCAGTGGCTACCTCATCCAATTCTGATAGTGGTAAGACAACTGAATTCAAAAGGGTGGATAGAAAGAAAAGAAAACCCTAACCGGCGACTGCTCCATCTCTGAAGAAAGCAAGAACACTCTAAAAGAAACAACAGGTTGTGAGAGAGCCCAGTGGTCAGAAGAAGAAAGTCACATCAAAGAAGAAACAACTGGAACAAAAGGAACCGTATACTCTTTCACCAGAAGAATTGGTAAATGAAATAACTTAGGAAGGAAATCTTAGTAATGTTAATAAATTTTATCATTCTTTTAAGGATTCAGATAAGGATACTATTGAGGAAAGCATTATTTTGTATCTAGACATATATAAGAAGGTTCTTATTGAAGTTGTAGATGTTCTTCCTAATGATTTATACTTAAGACTTGAAGCAAAGAGAATGTCTGTTATGGAGTTAGATGACAAATTGAAGGTTGAGGCCTTGTTAGCCATTCATCCTGTTAATTCAAAGCAAGAAATAGATGACTTAATATCTGAAGCTAACATGACTATTTTTGTGAGTGGTCACCGACAAGTTAGTCTTATGGTCAACAGAGTTAAAGAGATTGCAGATGAAACAGCTGACAACTGGGATATATTCTTTGTTGAGAAGGAGAAGAGAGAAGAGAAAGATAGACAGAAAAATGATAAATCATTTAATAAAGTATATCAAAAGACAAATAAGGGTAAGGGTAAGGTTGGCAATATACCAGATATTGTAGTTAAGGTTAACTTACCACCACCGGCTCAGGACACCCCACCGGTAGTATCAGAGGCACCAACAGAAAAGGAAAATGAGCTTGGAGAAGATAAGTCAGAGGAAGTAAAAGCAGATAATGTTGATCCTGAGTCAGACATTCTATTCACCATGAATGTTGACACTCAGGATATCAATATTGTGTTGGATAAGGAAACTACAAAGGAAAAGAAAGCTAAAGCTGCAAATATTGATATCTCTGAGTCACCGGTCAACACTATTGACAATCAACAGAACATTGGGATACCGATAGAAGCAGAAAAGGAACAAGAACAGAATGTATCTGAACCGACAAGGAATGAAAATAAGAATGAAAACAAGAATGATAATAAGGAAGAAAAAGTGGATAAAGAAGAGGTTAAGGATGGAAGTAAGGAAGCAGAAGTGGTTAAGGTAACTAGACAGGTATGGAGAAGAGAAGAAAATTATTGCAGTACCTAGCACTTCTCCCAGTACATCAACCGCAGATTACAGACTGACAAATGTCACTGATGTATTATTGGACTCAATTAAGAAGATAACAGAATGCAATGCCTTAGCATTTAAGTCTATTGATGATTCTTTACCAATTTTGTAGATGATTGCACTAGCGTGCAAGGTTGACCACATTGTTGGATCTATAGGTAAATTGGACACAATGTCCAAATTCATTCTTTTAATATTCAAACTATAGATAAGATAAATGAGGAGACCATTCAAGAAAAGGTAAATAAGGAGAAGGACAATTTCTTTGACAAAATAATAAAGGACTGTATAGGATAGATTGATTCTTTGTTACCGACACTTAATTCCACCATTCTGGAATACAAGAATTGTACAAGGAATCATGTAAACCTCACCATCTAATAGAAGATATTGATGAGAAAATAAAGAAGACACAAAAAGAGATTGATGGCATTGCTGATAATATGATTGGTTCTTCAAAACTCACATCAGTTTTGGATCAAGAGATGGGAATTTATGAAGAGAAGATTGAGAAGTTGGAAAGAGAAAAAGCAACATTAAAGATGAAAAACCAGGAGTTAAAGAACAAATTTGGTCCTAGATTGGACAATTTGTTAACACACTGGAATGAGTTATCTAAGGCAACTATTCAAGGGGAAAGATCACCGGAGCAACAAATGCATTATCTCATTAGTATGATCCGGCAAACAGAGACTATAATTTCTGAGAGTACTAAGCTTTTGCAAGGTCTTAAGTTTGTTTTGGCAGACATTTTCTAGATTGTACATAACCGGCTACAGGATTCTAGATAAATTTTGACTTTTTGATTCTTTTGACATCCTTTGTCATTGATGTCAAAGGGGGAGTAGTGATGTAATGATAAAATGTACAGAAGGAGATCACTTGCTCAAGGGGAGCACACTCAGTTTTTGGATATCAATTTTTGGATTTTTCTCATGAGTGTTGCCATCAATGCCAAAGGGGGAGATTGTTAGCATTATACACTCAGATGAGAATGGTTAATGTTGTCATTGATGGCAACCAACTGGTAACATGGTTCACAAGCTATACCGGAAATAGATTTTACCTATCGACACCGACAGTCACAACAAAGGTTATTCACACCGACGTCTAGTTAAATCGGCATCAGATTATACCAGCAGTCCAAGCAAACTTGGAAATAATATTTTTTTGTATTATAAATATATTTGTATAGCCGACATGATGTATTGTAAAGAATCATATATGTATGAGATCTTGTAGGTCATTTAAAAATATAATTAGGTATGTATGTAAGCGGTATATGGGAGCGAATAATTTTATATGCACTTTGATGTATTTTGAGAGCGAATAAGAAGAAAAGTAGAGAGAAGCAAGGTTTATGGTAGAGGTATCAGATAGAGCCTAAACCGATACTGAATCCATCATTGCAGATGCTATTTTGAGCAATACATTGTCATTCGATTTAATCATCCAATTGTGTAGTCAGTGAGACTCCATTTTTGTATTGAGCAGTGAGCTCTAGGCAGTTGGCCTTCCTGCATGTGCAGACCCCTATTTTACTAAGTAATATTTATTCATATTAGCCAGTGATTAAATATTGTGGGTCAAAAATCCCACCGAGGTTTTTCCCTTACTGGATTTCCCCACCAAAATATTTGTGTTATGGTGTGCATTGATGCTTATTCTTTTGTTTCTCTTTACTGCATTGTTATTTGCTTACTAGTATATTAATTTGGGTTATAAAGTTGCAAACAAGTTTAAATCTTTCATCTATCGGTTAGACACTGATTCACCCCCCCCCCCCCCCCTCTTAGTGTCTTTGGGACTGATCAAGTATCTAACAAGCTACATGTACTGACATCCAAGCCAACCAAAAATTCAACATGGATTTTTCACATTTTGTGGAAAATGAAAAAACATTTTTTCATATCACCCCTTTTTGGCCCCTCATGATCCTACACATACCCTAGTGATGTCTTTATCCCTTTGTGATCTTGGTCCTAGTTTCTCCTATCTCTCTCTTTCTCATCTTTCTACTTTACAATGAGTATTTAAATAGGCTCATACTCCCGCTAAAGTGGAGGCTAAATCTAGCATAAAAAATTGTAACTAGCACAATTCACACCCCATTCTTGTGTTCCTACTTTAGTGTGTGTCATTATAGTTCTCCCCTAGGCCTCGTTTTGGCCCATTTTACTCCAAGTTTGATGTCACCAAACTACATAGCTAAGTGGACCCCATCTTGGGACTTTTCCCTCCTATTTTCCACCTTGATTGCCCAATTCCGAGAGGAAAAGAGTGCTTGGGGAGCCCCTATCCAAACTAGGGTGTCATGGGCACCATGATCCCCCTTAAATAGGCTCTAATTTAAATAATACTAGTCACTTTCTCTCCTCGATGGATTTTGGTCCCCGTGCCTCAATGTGATCATTGGAGCTCGACCTTATTAGCAATTTACCTAGGGAACCCTATATAAATATATCCTATCAATTCATTTTGATCTAAGCAATCTAAGACTCTAAGAGGCATTCCTAGCATAATTGACATTGTTATAAGAATCATTCATCCAACATTCTCAAGTATTCAACCAAGCATTTCATCCCATAATATTCTTAAAGAACCATGGAGAAAATCACATCAACTTTCATGCAAGCATATATTTTGTGTAGGGGAAAAAAGTAAGACTAGGAAAGCAAACCCTAATCCCACTCTTACATACACACTCATAGAATACGAAAGATCCTAGGGAGGTAACACACTTCAACTACTTCTTGTGAGGAAGAGAGAGTCAAGGACTACCTCTTAGGGTTTCCACTCCCTTGTTGCAAATGAGAGATAGGAAAGATGCAAATATATACAAATAACCCTAATCTAAAAATGCAAGATTGAGAATAACTAATATGCTGCTAGAAACTATAGATTAAGAGGAAAATTTAGAGGTGCACCTGTGTCAAAAATCAGAGCTAAAATCTTTGGAACCAGGGTGCTGCGCCACTGTCCTGATTCTTCATACCTAAAGCTATACCTGTAAAACTGGGATCTGAGACCTGAAACCTTCTACTCTACCAAATCTTTCTAAAACAAAAGGAGGACCAGGGCACCACACCCCTTTCCCAGGGGTTTATGATGAATTCTTCCCTCTAGAATAGTCTCTATGCACTCTGTAGGTCCTGAAACTTGCAGTGACACTCGGATCCGAATCTGCACCTATAGCTGAAAAATAGGGCTTCAAGTGGCTATGTAAGGTTTTTCCCTAGCCAAACCCCCATTTTGGTGATTTCCACCTCAATGAATAGCCTATTTGTAAAGTAAAATAGTGTGTGCAAGAACCTTGTGTGTGTGCAAGATCCTAGGACGAGAGTAAACAATCTAGAGCAACCCTAAGAGTAAACCCTAATTGCTTGTAATTGATAAAGTAAATGCTCTAAATCAATGATGCAAAGTGATCTAAAGCATGAACGTAAATCAAATTGATGTAATGAATCTCATACAAAGACATAGAAACAACATGAAATCATACCCAACCCCAAGGGAGAGGTAGAAGCCAATCTTTAGTCGGTGATCTCCTATTGCTTTCCCATATCTTCAAAAGCCCCCAATTGATGAAATAATGTTTGATGAATGCTTCATAGGTGTTGTTGAATTTTTTTGAAGACTCCAAAGATCTACTCTTTCGCTACATAGAAGGCTCCATATAATTGCTCCCAAAGGTTTTTTTCAGATTCGATTTCCTTAAACCTTCAAATGAAGAAAGAGAGCTCTTATGTATGAAACCCTAGATTTTAATTTCATCTTTAGGCTAACCTAGGATTTGAATTTCCCACCAATCTTTTGGGGTTAAGCATTATAATATCATAGAATTGTGCTCCCAAAATTTTGGGAAAATGTCGACCCGGCCGTGTTGCACTTGCACATGGTCTGACCAACTTTTCACCAAATTTTTGAGGTCATTAGATATGATGATATTAGAGCAGATCCCAAAGTTACAGTCGATTTTGAGATGTTTTGACATGTGAAATTGGGCCTTAAAGATCAAAATAGGACATAACCAGGGTTTATGATTAAATGATTAATTGAATGAATGAGATGAAAAGGGGCACGCTTAGGGTAAAGGGCCCAACATTATAATGTGTGAGGTGATGAAATATAAATTTAGATTTAATTAAATTAATTAATTAAATGCTTAAAGGAATTATAAATGCAAGATGCAAAACACTCTAAGGCGGGTGCTAAACCAAGCGTGGAGTTGTACCACCCTAGCAAGGGTGTACAATTTACGACGTTACATTTTTGTGTTTGATTTATCTATGTATTGTCCTATTATTACATCAAAATTTGTGATAGCATATAAAGAGCATTGCATCATCAATCTTCAGTCAACCATTGCAGTTCTGAGGTATTATGATACAACATTTACTTCATTATTTTAATTACCATTTCAAATCAATTTTAATTCCTAAACTGAGGTTTGACCTGAGGTAAAGCCCCATCAACAACCCTATTTCTTTCTTTTGGTGTGTAGGGAAATGTCTTAGGAGTTGCAAGCGAGGAACTAAGCAATATAGACAATGACCATCAGACTCAGATTTTGAAGGCACGAAAAGTGGAGGACCAAGATGACCGACTCCCCTCAGTCCAAATAATTTATGATGACCTTTCGACAATGGATTCTATGTGTCATTCTAGTCTAGAAAACATATAATCTACCTACCCTAAATATTCAGAGGACTAGAGCGATCTACTCCCCTTGATCCTAATAATTTAGCCTGAATCTTCCATTACATGTTTTGATCCATTTTCCCTCTTAGATCTAGATTTACAGCTATGTGTGATATCTAGAACATTATGTTACTGTTATTTTATGTCAATTTATCATTGCTTCTCCTAGATAGAGCATTGCAATTCAACCCTAATTAAAATTCAATTTCAATTCTAACAAGGGAAGGATTGACCTGATCTGAATTCAATCCTTTTAAGATTAGATCAATCAAATTCTCTTATCTTATTGTAAGGTTAGTTCAAGGTGAAATTAGTGTTATCATCCATCAAGGTGTTAAAGTCTTAATTCCAACACCTTACAAGTCTACCATTTGATCATCTCAAGGCTATTCTTTAGTCTTATAACAAAAGTATCGTTTATATTTCACACAATCAAAAAGAGAATTAGAGGATTAAGCACATCAAGGTACACGTGTTTCATTTGAAAACTTATCCATGATGATGATATCTTGTTATAATATGTGTCTACCTAGGAGGAAGTTGTTGACATATTTACTAAATATTTCTAGCATCATATCATCATCTTGAGTTGTGACTTATACTTGGGGTGAGGAAATTTGTCTTAAGGGAATCTCTAATCCTCTTTCAATTATATTTAGATCTCTTTTTTTTAGGAGTTTTTCCATATAGATTTATCTCCTTTACTCTATTTGTGAGAAATTTTTATGTATACATTAGTGCCCTTATTAGGTCTTGTGATAGTGAATGTCTCTTTAGTGTTTACATTTCTCCCTAAGTATCAGTGATAACTTTAAGAAACCTCCCCTCAAAAAATTGTATAAAATCTTGGCGAATATTTTATTTTTTCTAAAAATAATAATAATGTTTATTGGCGAATCTTTCTTCTTTATAAAAAAAAAATTAATTTTATTGGCAAATTTGTTTATATCAATTTTTTTGGTAGAAAATATTTGCGAATCTTGGAAAATAATCATTGTATGCATTAATTACTATTGTATTTGGACTTTCATTTAAAAATAATCTTTTATAAAAAAGTAAAGGCATGAAGGTTGAAATTATTAATGAGTTTAAGGGTTAGACTATACTTTATTTGGTTTCTACCATTAACTTAAAATAATCTAATAGCCTTCCTTCTATTTGAGTGAGAAAATTTACAAACAATTTGTAATACTCATGGGGCCAAAAATTGTTTTTAGACCATTGGTTTTCATTGAAGTCAACAATTCAAAAGCAATTTCAAACCCCACGAGCATATTACAACTTGTAGGTACATTTTACCTCATGGAATACAATGAAGGTCATTAGATTATATTTTAAATCAATGGTGTAAACAAAAGATTGTTGGTATAACCCTAAAGTAACTAATAATTATCATAATAATAATTAACTACTCAAAAAAAAAATGTCATCTGCGATGCCGTCTGCGTCTGCATCTGCCGCCGTTGCCCTAAGGCCGCCTATGTCTACCACTGCTGCTGCTGCCCTAAGGCAGTCTGTTGCTGTGAAACCGTCGCTCCCTATTCCCCATGGTGCGGCTAGTGAGACTACTTTGCCCAGTGCTGTGAATGGGGGCTCTGCGAGGGTTTCGCCTAGTGTTGTGAAGGGCTTTGCAGGGGTTTCCTCTAAGGATGGAGATACAGTGCCTCTAGCACCCTTTGCTAGTGATCGGGATGTCTGTGGCTTGGGGCCTGTGGCTATTACTGTTTGCAAACCTCTGGTTTTCAAGGTGTCTGTTGATACTGATATGGAGATCATCCACACTTCCTCTGTGTTAAAGCTCATGGTCTGATTTGTAGGTTTCAGGGTTTTTGGCCAAGCCTTCCTCAGCTGCACACTTGGATTTCTCAAAGCTGGGAATCGATCATAAAAGGTTCAGTTAACATTTTTCCTTCAGCCAAGGGTTTTTTCATTGCCAAATTTAATATGCAGAGGATAGATTGAAAATCTTAGGTATTAATCCTTTCAGCTGGGAAGACAAATTTATTTTGATGGTTAAACCCTGGTTCCTGGGTTTTAACCCATCTACTGATTCATTTAATGAGATTCCTATTTGGGTTAGGCTCCCTAACTTTCCTCTTCATCTATGGACGGACTCTCTGCTAGAGGAAGTGGGGGAGGCTTTAGGCGAATTCCTAATGATTGATAAGGATTCTTTCCAAATTTATCACTCTACTTATGCTCGGATTTTGGTTAACATTGATGTCTCTAAAGGGCTCCCAGCTAAGCTAGAAATTGAATCTTCCTTGGAATCTTGGGTCCAACCGCTCGACTTTGAAGGTATCCCCTTTAGATGTCAAAAGTGCTTCTAGACTGGACATGTTGTTGCACGGTGTGAAACGGATAAAAAGAAAAAAAAGATCTGCTACTTGGTGGAAGGGTGCATCCTCTGAACACTATTTTGTTAAAAAGAAAACCTTCTCCCAGGTGGTGGCAGAGGTTCCTCGGGCTGATGATCCTCTAGTTGCTGCCTCTGTTCCTCAGGAACGTGTGGATGCTTGCGATGGCATCCCGACTGATCGTTTGAAAAATGCTGGATCTTCTCCTTTAATGGATGACCCTCCCACATCCCAGATTGTTGCTGGATCTTTTGCTAGCCCTGCCTCTCTAGATGTTGGCTCTGTTCCTCCTGATGATGGGAGGTCCTCTATTCTGGATCCATCCTCTTGGCAAAAGGCTACTGCTGGGGTTGAGGAGGGATGGATTACTGTTAAAAGTAAAAAATCTAAATTGTCCCAGTCCTCTTTTGATATGACCCTTCGATCCCACAAGGGTAGGACAAATTCTTGATCCTTCCTGGTTAGGTTAGGGCTGCTGGTTTTTTGTAGCCTATTGGTTTTTGGTGGGGGTATTTGTTGTTCCCCTTCTTTTGATTGGTTGTGCCGAGTCTCTTTTGTGTTCTATTTCTTTGAGTGGACTTTCAAGTTTATCTTTCGGTTCGGGTTGCAGGTCCTTCTAAAACCTGTCTTGTAAAGGGTTTCTGGTCCCTTAAAAACTTGTTTTTCCTTAATCAAAAACTAATAATTATCATATAGTATTGGTGAATTAATTTTGATTTCTACAATAAATTATAAAATGTTGGCAAATCTAACCCAATCATGTATCAAATATTGTGGCGAATCTTTAAGTTAAAAAAATTAATAAAATAAATTCTCTAGCGATTTAAATAACATTAAAATAAAAATTTATAAAAATGTGGCGATTTGGGTCACCTTAAAAGTAGAAGTTATTAGCCAAATTTGATCCCCAAATTTTAAAATATAGTCAATTGGCGAATATATGCCTCACTAGCTTTGATCTTGGTATGGAAATATCAAATCTTCCACCATATTATAGATATTATTATTATTATTATTATTTTGGTGAAAGATGTATTTCTAGTATCAGAGTATCATGAAAGTAGGGCATTAAATTTGATGCTTTATCCCACCCATTACTTAAGTGTCCTTCAATTGCAAAGTTAAATCATGGTTAAAGAAGGAAACTTCAAAGACTAAACAAAGATTTAGTTCTTTCTTATTTAATCATTATTTTCTTGTTGGACAAAAACAATTAAAGTGAGACTAACATTACTATAGACCATTCCAGGCATTAAATTTGATGATCATGTGGCTATATTTATGCATTTTTTATTAAAAATAAATTAAAAATTTAGAATGTTGTAACCACATGAAAAGAGAGTGTTTGGCCACACTACAATTCTTTTAAAAAGATTTAGTTGTATCTAGATACACTCTATAAGATTTTCCCTTTTAAATAAAATATACCTTAAATGTGAAGGGAAAATTTAAACAAATAACAATTTAAAAAAAAGTTTAATCAAGAGTCGACTATCAAATTTAGGCAACACCAACTCCATGCTTTTCATTTTTCTCGATTATTTTGATGAAAAGCCGTATGACTGAATTCTCATAATACACAAACACAATAAGATCACATCCCAAATTTTAACAACACCAATTTTCTGCCTTTCATTTTCCTCAATTATTTTAACTTTTAACATATGACAAATATTCATAAAATACAAACAATATAAGATCACAATCCAAAATACAAACAATATACTATCACATCCCATAATACAAACTAGACAAGATAACGTCCCAAAAGTAAACTATCAAAAGAAAAACAAAAAACCAACAAAACCTCCTAACTAAAAAACGGCCAAACAAGTCAACAAAAAAACACTCTCAACTTGCATTGCATAAAATACTATGAAACAACAATATTAAAAAGAGTAGATTCCCAAATGAAAATCACCAAACAACTAGCTTAATAATGTGCTACTTTGACAGAGTCTAGGAACCTATTCATTAGACAATAGACAATTTTAACTAAATTGACTAAAATTACAAAGTTTATACAAAATGGATACTAATTACAGATTATACAAGATACGAAGTGGCCCTAGAATATCATATTAAGGTATTTTTATTTTGTAAATTGATGAGAAAAATCTACACACAATTGAATCTAGAAAATTAATGACTATTGATCTTCATAGATTGTGAAAACTACATAAATTTGAATATAATATTCTAAAAAAGTATTAACAAAACACTTTGAAATACCAACTACTTACCTTACCATCACTAGAAGGGTCCCAATGTCATATATTTTATTCAAAGTACAAATTTATCATCGATAAAAAGTTATATGTACTTGATTGTATAAGACAACACTTTAAGCAAGTATGAGACAACACTTTGATATACGTATATTTCGATCCTTACACGCATAAATCCCACAGTGTGCATCATTACTACTTAGAAGCTAAAACAATAGCTATAAATAGCTAAGTTGCATGTTGTGAAAATCTGATATACCATTTAGAATATGTGAATGTACGAAATTAAGTCTAACGACCACTAATACTCTTGTTATACTTACTTGATTGTTTCAATCAAAGATATTAAATTTCCATATTTTATGATGAATATTATGCTAAGGCAAAATACACACAATTGAATCCAAAAACTTAGCATAATAATCTGATATACCGTTAAAAATATGTGAATGTACAAAATTAAATATAACAACTACTAATTCTATTACCCTAATGTTTTATAAAATTTAAGTAGAACACTAGAAAGATCCAAAGCCTTATATTTTATTCCAAGGGCAAAGTTACCATCAATAAAAAGTGATACGTACTTGATTGTACAAGAGCGCGTCAGAAACATTTACTGGCGGGCGGCGAGTCACATGGGGTTATAAACAGGCGAACGTGGTCTCCATTTTTATAGGCGGAAAAAGCGCGTTATCGAAAGCGTTGCCTCTTCTGACATGCACGATGCAGCTGCAACTAGCTCCGATATAACCGCTGGCGGGCCCTGCTTTTGCGCCGTAATTTTCGTAGCCTCTCAAGCTGTACGCTCGTCCTGCTCCACCGTATCCCCTGTCTATTCCTAGTGCCTGGCCCAGCTTCATTATGGGGCAACGCCTATTCTCCCTGCAAAATGTAGCTGTCTATTGTACTAGGTTTATGTTGGAACGAGTAGATTGGGAACTTGTTATCATGTCATTGTCGTGGAGAGGCATTTGACAATGGTAGAAAGGGATGGACTGTAATAGCGTGAGTGTGTTATAAATTTTTTTTTCTTCTCATTGGGACTCCACCAGCTTTGAGGTGGCCCACCTATCGTTCAAAACTCAAGAAACAAGAGAAAAAAACTCTTACTTTCCATGAAGATGGGTTTGCATGTGACGCCTAGTTGGAGCATCTGGTTTGTATGTGGCCCTGGCATACAATTGTGGTTGGAAGCAAAAGAAAAGAAAAAGAAACAATGACTCTTTACCTTTTATTTTAAATTTGGTAGTGAAATACATGTAATTTTTTTAGGTTAAAAGTCTATATGACAATCACTAGTGCTTTTAAAATAGAATTTAAGAGTTTATGTTAACACACTCATGCTATTCAGGTGTTAGGACCTTCATTGATCAATTGCTCATAACTCCATGAGGTGAAGTGGGAAAGATAACTAGTGGTCTTTATTCATCTCTTATTCTCCCATTAGTCAACTTGTGAATACATTAGCACACACAATGCACACATAAAACACATTGAGAATATATAGATATTCACTTGTATTAATTAATAGTAATCAGCTACATAGTAATTATATCTCATCATAATATCACATAATTCAGTGGCTCGACTTCATTATGGGATAACAACTATTCTTTATACAAAATGTGTTTGCGTTTATTATGCTAAGGTGGAGTGAATAGATTGAGAATTTATTATCTCATTATTATCAAGAGACATTTTACAATAGCAACAAGATATGGATTGTAATGATGTGTGTGTGTTAAAAAAACTCCTACCTTTTATTTTAAATTTGATGATGAATTACATGTAAATTAAAGGTTAATGTGTAAATCACGATCACTGTCAAATTGAAAATAGAATTTTTAAAATAGTTTTTTTCACATACTCATGCTATTAAGGTGTTAGTATATTCATAGATCAATTTCCCATAACTTCATGAGGTGAAGTGGGAAAGATAACAAGGGTTTTTTATTGATCTCCCATTGTCAAATTGGTCAACTTGTGAATATACTAGCACATAAAATACACATAAAATACATTGAGAATATATAGCTATTCACTTGTATTTATTAATAGAAATCAACTACATAGTAATTATATCTCAACATAACGTCACATAATTCAATGTTCAACTCAAATTCATTATGGGGCAACAATTATTCTTCTCTTATGTTATGTTGGAATGAATAGTTTGAGAATTCTTTATCTTGTAATTAATGTCGAGAGACATTTTACAATGACAACAAGGGATGGGTTGTAATGACACGAGTGTGTTAAAAAAATCTTATCTTTTATTTAAATTTTGATAGTGATTTACATGTAAATTTTAAAGATTAAAGTGTAAATCATAATGACTATCAAATTTAAAATAGAAGGTACGAGTTTTTGTTCACACACTCATGCTATTAAGGTGTTAGTACATATATGGGTTAATTGCTCATAACTTCATGAGGTGAAGTGGAAAAAATAACTAGTGGCTTTTATTCATCTCGCATTCTCCCATTGGTCAACTTGTGAATACATTAGCATACGCAATGCACACATAAAATACATTGAGAATATATAGCTATTCACTTATATTAATTAATAGCAATCAACTACATAGTAATTATATCTCATCATAATATCACATAATTCATGGCAGTACTTCATTATGGGGTAACAAGTATTCTTCATACAAAATCTATTTATGTCTATTATGCTATGTTGGAATGAATAGATTGAGAATTTGTTATCTCATTAATGTCAAGAGATATTTTACAATGGCAACAAGGGATAGATTGTAATGATGTGTGTGTGTTAAAAAAACTCCTACCTTTTATATTAAATTTGATAATTATTTACATGTGAATTTTAAAGGTTAATGTGTAAATCATGATCACTATCAAATTGAAAATAGAAGGTAAGAGTTTTTTTCACACACTCATGCTATTAAGGTGTTAGTATATTCATAGATCAACTTCTCATAACTTCATGAGGTGAAGTGGGAAAGATAACTAGTGGGTTTTATTCATCTCTCATTCTTCCATTGGTCAACTTGAGAACACATTAGCACATGCAATGCACGCATAAAATACATTGATAATAAATAGATATTTACTTGTATTAATTAATAGCAATAAGCTACATAGAAATTATATCGCATTATAATATCACATAATTTAGTGGCTCGACTTTGTTATGGGGTAACAATTATTCTTTATACAAAATGTGTTTGTGTTTATTATGCTATGGTGGAATGAATAGATTGAAAATTTGTTATCTCATTATTGTCAAGAGACATTTTACAATGGAAACAAGGTATGGATGTTAGGATTCCCAAAGATACTGAGAGGGGGGGATGAATCGGTATCTAACCGGTTTAAGAATTTACTTGGCTTAAAACATGAAAAGCATATTAAAACTGTGTACCGGTAAACCAAAAATAATGCAGTAAACAAGAATAACAACAACCACATGAGAAGCACACCATAACACAGTATTTTAACGAGGAAACCCGATGTGGGAAAAACCTTGGTGGGATTTGTGACCCACAATATTCGCTTACTGGCCAATAAGGGAATATTACTCTTACAATAGGGGCCTGCACATGTAGGAAGGCCAAGTGCCTAGAGCTCACTGCTCAATTACAAAAGAAGTCACACTGACTTACAAAAATGGATTATGTTAATCCAATGTCTTGTACTGTTTCAGATTAGCATCTGCTATGCTAGATCGAGTACTGGTTTAAGCTCTACTACATACATAAACCCTTAACCTATAATTCGCATATTTGGTCTGCTTATCTCGCTGACTATCACATATTTCCTATTACAAAATGATCTCATACATATATGAGTCATATTACAACTCGTCATGTCGGCTTACAATGATTTTACAATTAATTACAAAATACATTATAAACAAAATTTGTGTCGGCTAGGGTGTCGGTATCCTTCCTTTCACTGTCGATGTTCTGTGTGCTAGTGTAGAGTTTGTCATTGTCGGTGTTGGTATCCTGTCTTGCTAGTATCATATGATTGCAAGGTTGCCATCAATGACAAAACCTTCAATCACCTACAATTTCTCATTGGAGTGTGCATTTGCCAACAATCTCCCCCTTTGGCATTGATGGCAACACTCATGAGAAAAATCAAAAGTGTCCAAAATGATATCCAAAAATAGTCTACCAAAATTGTCTTACCAAAACTGTATGCTCCCCTTGAGCAGATGAAGTCCCTTCCTTATGACCATTTTTCTCATCCCACTACTCCCCCTTTGACATCAATGACAAAGGTTGTCATTTGCTGTCAGTGAAGTCCTACCTAGATTCTTGTAACCGGTGGGTTACAATCTGAAAGATATCTATCAAAACTAAATTTATGCCATTGTTGAATGTTTTGTAGTCTTTTATTGCCTCTTGTGTTCTCTGCACTGTACCGGTGAGTATGTGCATTTTCTCTTTCGGTGTCTTCAGTCCGGGAACCAGAGCCTTAGATATTTCTTTTCTCAAAGAAATAAGATACTCTAGTCTTGGACTAAGTCTGCATTTTAAGTCCTTTGCCTTATCCTTTATTCCCTGTTTGTCTTTCTCCAATTTCTTGATTTTCTCTTCTTGCTCTGCAATTTTCTTTTCTAATTCCAAAAATGAATCTAATGTTCCAATCAAATTGTTAGCAATATTATTTATCTTCTCTTGAGCTTTGCTGATCTCCTTGTCAAGATCCTCTGTTAAGACATTTGTTTTGCAAGTATCCCTGTATAGTTTCTTGAAGTCATAGATTATTTCTCCAAGTTCCGGTAAAAGAGTATCCATTTCTTCCTTGTTTTTCTTTACAATATCCTCAAATAATTTCTCTTTTTCTTTTATCATTCTCTCCTTAAATGTATCCTCATTTGTTTGATCAACAGTTACTAGGTTGTTGGTGATAAACTTGGACAATGTGTCTAGTTTCAACCTAAAGAATCTTTATTCTCAACACTGCACTTTGGTGCTATCAATTTAAGAATTGGTATAGTATCATCAATAGCCTTATAGGCTTGTGCATTGCATTCTGTGATCTTCTTTATTGAATCTAATAAGACCCCAGTTACATTCGTAGGTCTGAATTCTGTCATAGTTGTATCAGATGTTTGTCCAATAGTTTTTACAATAGCCATGCTACCAGTTGTAGTTATTTCCTTTCTTTGTTCGACCTCTGGTAGGTCTGTCTTTGTTTGCATTTCTACAAACAAAGGTTTAGGCTTTTCAGTTTGGTCAGGTGGCACTGTCTCTATATGTACCCGTGCTTCAACCTGTACCAGTTTGGGTTTCTCCAATTGTGTCTCAGACGGTTTCTTTGAGCTTTCAGTTGTCGGTTCCTCAGTTTGTGCCTCTGAACTTTGCTTAGCCAGTTCTTCAGATGGTTTATCTATTGTAACTACCAGTTTCTCAATGGTATCCTTTGCTGGTTGCTCTGCCTGTGTAGGTTTTTCTGTGTTTAACTCAACCTCTGCAGTCGATGACTCAGTGGTATCCTTTGTCGATTGCTCTGCCTGTGTAGGTTTTTCTATGTTTAACTCAACCTTTGCAGTTGGTGACTTAGTGGTCACATCTTTCTCCTTATCCTCAATGGTCTCTCTGTCAACCACGACATTAACATCCTGAGTATCTACATTTACAGTATACAAAATTTATGATTCAGGATTTGTATCTTCTACCGGAGTCTCCATACTCTCAATGGCCGGTTGATCTGCAGTAGTGTCTATCGGTGGAGTATCTGAAGGAGGTGGGGGCATATTGCCAGTTATTTTTAAACTTGGTGGTCCACCTACCTTGCCTTTACCCTTGTCTCTGTCCTTTTGATATACTCTGATAGTTTTAGGTCTGAGTAATTCTTCCTCTTTTTCTTTTTCCTCAAAGAAAATATCCCATCCATCAATTGTTTCCTCAGATACCTTAGTTACTCTGCTAGCCATTAATGCTACATGTCGGTGAGCAGTAGAGAATATTGTCGGGTTAGCCTCACTGATTAATTTGTCTATTTCATCAGGTGAGTTAACTGGATGCACTGCCAGTAATTTTTCAATTTTAATCTTTTTATCTAGTTCAACAATAGATAATCTTCTAGCTTCTAATCTCCTATACAAGTCATTTGGAATTTCATCAACAATTTGCATCAAAAATTTCTTGTATATATCTAAGTGTAGAATTACACTGTTCTCTATACTTTCCTTATCATCAACAGATAGTGTATTGTACATTTTATTGATATTCTTCAGCTCACCATCCTTTGTAATTTCGCTAAGAAGTTTGTCAATGGTGGCAATAGTTTGTTTCACCTTCTTCTTAGGAGTCATCTTCTTTGTCGGAGGCCTTACTGCCTGTTGCTTCTATCTTGTCCTTTTTGGTGTAGGAGAAGGTGCCGGTGAAGGTTTTCTTTTACTCTCAACTCTCTTGAATACAATAGGTATGTCACTTTCTGAAGAAGTTCCAACCGGTGAAAGGTGAGTTTCTGGTTGAAGTGCTTCCAACTCACTTTCAGTTATATCAGTTTGTTTTAGCACATCTTCCTTGATTTCCTTTGTTTGTCAGGTTCCTTTTCTAACGGTTGCTTCTACCTTCTTAACTCTTTTCCTTGATTGTATAGTGCTCTCAATTGTTTTTGCACTACCAAATACTTTCTCTTCCGATTCCTTAGGATCTTCAAGGAGGGCATTTGCATAAGTTTCTATGATGTTATCATATGTCTCATAGCCCATTTCAGTTACCCAGATGGTTTTAGGGATAACTGCCTCCATCCAAATTTCATCTTTCTTGATCACAAATTAGATTTCCTTTTGATACTTATCCACAATAGCTTGTGATAGTCTTACTCTGGTCTTCATTCAAGCCTTAAATTCTTGAAAATGCTCATTTATGTTTTTCTCCTTGTTCTCTCCCATATTGTTTAATAGTTCTGATAGTTGTTTTCCTACCGATATATCAAATCCAAAATCTCTAGCACCAATACCAGGTACTTGTTTGGTTATGTATAGCATCAGACAAACAAGTAAGTTTCAAATCTGAATGTTCCTTTCTTGTCTCTTTTGATCTTACCCAAATTGTCTATCAACTCATCTTTGAGCCATTCACATATGTCTATTCTTGCATTATCATTTACCATATCATAGGCACTCTTAATACATAGGCTAGAAACTGAGTTTAACCTATTTGCATGTGTAGCCTTACAACCTAAGATCATACTGATAAATCTGATATTTGTATCCTTCACATCGTTTACCCTTAGAGATCTCTTATCAAATGTTGCACTGGTTAGGTTTGTCACTAAGTCATTTGAGACCTTCTTAGTTTTGTCAGGTCTATTGCCGGTGGAGGGTAACCTTGTTACAGCTTTTACTGCTTCTTTTGTGATTTTATGAATAGAGTCTAACCAGAAGAATTCACCATGTACTCTGCTTAACACAATCCTTATGATATCCTTGGGGAAATCTGGGATACTAAGTATTTTAGTGAAACCTAGGGTTTCTACTATCTTATGTTCAGGTTTGACATTTCTGGATTCATCACAAATTACAGTCTCATACATATTTTAATTTCATCATCACCTAGTTCATCAATATGACAATGTATATACATTCTAGGGTCTTCAACATATACTACTCCTTTAGAGATTTGAGAGAATGCACCTATGCTATCATCTTTCTTAGCAATTTCGGGAACTAGTTGAAATACGGGTCTAGGTCGCTTAACAACTTCAACAACAATAGGGTTTGCAATAAATTCAGGAGTGGATGAAGATGTCATAGCTATAAATACCTCAATCTGCCTTAAGGATGAATGATTTGATGGATTGCTTCACTTCTTTGCTTGGAGTAACTTCTCTCGGGAATTTCCACACTCTCGAAGATTTGAATGCTCACTGAATGAAAAAGGAGCCAAAACACTTGCTTTATAATGTTATTTTTGCCAACTACCACATTTAATGCTTGTCAATTAAGTCACAACTTAAGTCATCTACCGGTATAGAAGTAATTTCAACTTCTCGCCATCAACCGAGGGAATAATAGCATATTTTTTATTTTGTTGCTAAACCTCCAAAAGAATTTTCTTCAATTAGATGAAGAGTCTCCTGTCGGTGGAGTGTTACTCTGTTCTGCCGATGGAGGAGTAGTCACATCAACATTCTAATCTGACTTTCTGATCCATTGTTTTGAGAATTCTTGCTTTACCTCTTCAACTTTTTCTTTACCTTTCAAACTAGGACCTTTGTTATTTGCCGGTGAGGACTTGCTTTTACAAAATTTAGCAATATGTCCAATCTTGTTACAGGCATAACAAGTCACATTGTTCTTCTGAATAGCTTTCCCATATCTTATGCCAGTATGTGTTCTGCATTGATTAGATAAGTGCCCAAATCTTCCACAAACATAACAACTCACATTCATTCTACAATTTTCTGAATTATGACCAACTTTGTTTCATTTAGAACATTGACCGATGGGTGTATTAGTGTTCTGATAATTTCTAGATCTACACTGGTTTTCTCTATGACCATACTTGTTACAGTTAAAGCATTTGCCATTAAACTTGTAAGCAGTAGGTTGTCTTACTAGTTTGTTATGATCATGATTGTTTGCAGTACCGAAGCTTTCACCAACTTCAAAGCCAAGGCCATTTGTATCACCATTAGGTTTCTGATTCTTCAGCATGTCACCAAGTTCTTCTGAACTTTTCTTGAATTTTTCCTTGTGATGATTTGCAGCAGTTAGTTCACTTTCCAAGATTCCTTTCTATCTTATGAGTTCAGTTCTATCATTTTGTGTGTGCGTTAGATCTATCTTCAACATATCATTTTCATGACTGAGTCTTGTGTTTTCATTTCCAGCATCATTTAGTCTTCTAACCAAGTCTTCTTCATTCTTCTTTCTATCTTCAATTTCTTTACAAAATCTCATAGTCATATCCTGCATCTCATTCTGTGTTGTACTGATCTCTTGTCTTAGCTTGTTTACCAGATCATTAAGAGTTTCCTTTTCATCATTCTCATTCTGCATCTTTTCACAAAGTTCTCTTCTCTTATTTCTTGCAATGGTAAGATTTTCTTGAAGTGCTTGAATGATATCCTGAGCAGCCTTTAGATCATCTTCAAGTTTGATATTCTTCACCTTTTCTGCATCATAGTTTGAAAGAGTTGTTTTCAATTGTTCTCTCAAGTTTTCCATCTCTACCGGTGACAAGATCTTCTTCAAGCTGTTAGGCTTCTAAAAATAGAGGACCAAGCTCTGATACCAATTGTTAGGATTCCCAAAGATACTGAGAGGGGGGGGTGAATCAGTATCTAACCGGTTTAAGAATCTACTTGACTTAAAACATGAAAAGCATATTAAAACTGTGTACCGATAAACTAGAAATAATGCAGTAAACAAGAATAACAACAACCACATGAGAAGCACACCATAACACAGTACTTTAACGAGGAAAACCTATGTGGGAAAAACCTCGGTGGGATTTGTGACCCACAATATTCACTTACTGGCCAATAAGAGAATATTACTCTTACAATAGGGGCCTGCACATGCAGGAAGGCCAAGTGCCTAGAGCTCACTGCTCAATTACAAAAGAAGTCACACTGACTTACAAAAATGGATTATGTTAATCCAATGTCTTGAACTGCTTCAGATTAGCATCTGCTATGCCAGATCCAGTACCGGTTTAAGCTCTACTACATACATAAATGCTTAACCTATAATTCACATATTTGGTCTGCTTATCTCGCATCCTATCACATATTTCCTATTACAAAATGATCTCATACATATATGAGTCATATTAAAACTCACCATGTCAGCTTACAATGATTTTATAATTAATTACAAAATACATTATAAACAAAATTACTATTGGCCAGGGTGTCGGTATCCTTCCTTTCACTGCCGGTGTTTTGTGTGCTGGTGTAGAGTTTGTCGTTGCTGGTGCCGATATCATATGATTGCAAGGTTGCCATCATTGACAAAACCTTCAATCACCTACAATTTCTCATTGGAGTGTGCATTTGCGAACAATGGATTGTAATGGTGTGTGTGTTAAAAAAACTCCTACCTTTTATTTTAAATTTGATAGTGAATTACATGTAAATTTCAAAGGTTAATGTGTAAATCACGATCACTGTCAAATTGAAAATAGAAATTTTAAAAGAGTTTTTTTCACATACTCATGCTATTAAGGTGTTAGTATATTCATAGATCAATTTCTCATAACTTCATGAGGTGAATTAGGAAACATAACTAGGGTTTTTTTTATTGATCTCCCATTCTCAAATTTGTCAAATTGTGAATACACGAGTGCATGCAATACATACAAAATACATAGAGAATATATAGATATTGAATCATATTTATTAATAGTAATCAACTACATAGTAATTATATCTCATCATAATGCCACATAATTCAATGTCCGACTCAAATTCATTATGGAATAACAATTATTCTTCATGTAAAATTCATTTATGCCTATTATGTTATGTTGGAATGAATAGATTGGGCATTTTTTATCTTGTAATTAATGTCGAGAGACATTTTACAATGGCAATAAGGGATGGGTTGTAATGACGTGAGCATGTAAAAAACATCTTAGCTTTCATTTAAATTTTGATAGTGATTTACATGTAAATTTTAAAGGTTAAAGTGTAAATCAAAATCACTATCAAATTTAAAATAGAAGGTAAGAGTTTTTGTTCACACACTCATGCTATTAAGGTGTTAGTACATTCTTGGATCAATTTCTCATAACTTCATGAGGTGAAGTGGGAAAGATACCTTGTTCTTTTTGTTCATCTCTCATTCTCCCATTGGTAATGTAGCTAAAAATATTGTAAAACATCAAATACATCATAAGCTATGTAACCACAAACATAACCTAGTATATGATAATTCTAGCAAAACATTCAAAAGAAGAAGGAAATAAAAACACTATTATACTATGCAAACCATATATTTGAGCTCATTCCTTGACCTCCATTGTTTCTCTTTCTCCTCCAAATTATTGTGGGTCTCACCTCTAAAATGCAAGTGTATGCAAGCAAGATTATAATTCGAAAATGATAGCGTAAGGATACTAGAGACGTGGTTCTTTGATTGATTCGATCCCTTGATTGAAGAAACTCATCCAATTTATAGACAAATTGGAGAGAGGACAAGATTAGCATGAAATTGATATTTTAGGCAATTGATTTCAAAAATGGCAAAATTGAGTTGAAGGAAGAAGGTTATGACACCTTCTATGTCATGAATTATGACATATTGCCAATGCAAAGGTTAGAAGACTAAAAGCCAATGACATCTTGCTATGCCGATGGTATGACACATGAGAAATTCATGCTTCCACCGAAGCACAAAAATAGGGAGAGACTAGAGAGGAATTGATTAGGTGGAAATTGAATTTAGCAAATTAGAAAATAAAGTGGAAATTAGGAATTAGGAAAATGAGAAATGATGTGGAAATCAGGAATTAGGAAAATTAGAAATGATGTGGAAATTAGAAAATTAGGTGAATTAATTAATAATTTTTCATTCATTAATTAATTCACAAAAAGAGGGGGAATTAATTAGCCAATTAAATAAATATTTAACTGTGACAAGAAGACTTAGGATAAATAAATAAATTATTTAACCTAGAGGGAAAATGACAAACAAGATTAAATGAATAAATCACACAACCCTAGAAGATGAGTTAGAAATGCAAGGACGACAATTAGGTCTTGACAAAAGATAATTGATGTAGGGTCGATTTGATCATGATTCTGACTGACAAAGGACCAGTGTTGATAAATGATTAAAATTGGTTGACAAAAATCAATGACAAATTGACCAAGATTGACAAGGAGATAAAATTGATAAGCGCCAATTGACATGATTGAAGAGGACAAGGATCGATGATGAATCGATTGTAAAATGATAAAATTGGCAAGGACAAGGATAGATGATGAATCAATCGCAAAATGACAAGATTGACAAAGACAAGGATCGATGACGAATCGATCGCAAAATGACGAGACTGACAAGAGGACAAAACCCTAATTCTATCATCGATTAGGATTGATGATGTCCAAAATGATGATAAATGAGCACGCACATTGATGCGATAGGATAAGATCGACCAAAATCATGACTGAAGATTGTTATCGACAAGACCTAATTTGAAAGCGATAAAAATGAGGAAAGTTGAAGAAGGACTCGATGCTCGCAAATGATAAAGACCAAGTGCGCAACATAGAAGAAATGTTAATGCGATGCAAGAACCCTAAAATAAGGCAATGCGCAAATGTTAAAGTATGACTCCGCAAGTGTTGACCATTTTTAGATGTCTACATTTTGCCCCTCTTTGAGACAATGCGATTCTAAGCGTTGTTTCAAAGAACAATAATGAAAATGCCCCAGACAATAACGATGACATATGCATGCCCTCTCGAGGAATTGGCCAGAAAAATCCAGAAAAGAGGCCAAGTGATCGATAAGAATGACAGAAGACGATAGGTTCGAATGGACTGCCAAGACTGACGGAAGAAATGTGAGTAAGCTGAAATTAGACAGAGGATAGTTAGAGATGAAGGAAAACTTTCTTTTACAAATGCACATAAGTAGGTGAGAACCTTTATTTATTGTAGAAAAGAGGATGCAGAGCATCATGGCAGTGAAGGCCAGAGCTGGAACGCAACCCCTTTTGCAAAAGACAGACACATCACATACAAGGAATGAGTGAAGCATCCTAGGGTGCATACATCAAGGGTCGAGGTATGTGCGGCGTTCACAAAGTGAACATACTTATCACAGACACCCAATGATATAGTTGCCCCAGTTTGTGACAAACATTCCACAAACAACAAACATAACAAAAAACAAAAGGGACCATGAACCATCCTGGTCACTCTAAATCACTCAGTGACATCATCGAGCAACATAGGAACATGATCGAAGCCAAAGATAAATCAGTAAAAAGATAAGACTCACAAACTCAACCAAGTCAAACAAACAGTCTGATTGTCATTGTCAAAAGTGGAAAATAGGAATGATCATCCTGTCTGGTTTCAGGGAATGCGGTACCCCGTCTAAGACAGGACACTGTTTGGTTTCGAGTATACCACACCCTGTATAAGACCCATGATAATAGTGACAAGGACAAATGATATTGATGTTGATTGATTGATATGACAATTGTGATCAGTTTGAATGTCTGGTTTGATTGAAAAGTTCATCTGTTAACGCATGATTTCATTTAAAGCACAATGTTTGATGGATTGCCATTGGATGTATGCTCAGCGATCTGTCTATGCACAGAGGGGATATTGTTGTTTTGTTTTTTGAGTTTTTACAATTTTTTTGTTTTTTTCAGGACTTTATTTGACTTCTTAGGGATTTTTTTCAGGACCCTATATGATTTTTAGGGAGTTTTTCAAGACATTTTTTCAATTTTTTTTTTTATTATTTCAGGACATTTTTCAATTTTTATGATTTTTTTGCCCCCAATGTCTAGCAAGGCAAGGAATATGACATGTGAATAAATAGGCTTTCTGAAATGTTGGTGGATAGAGGGAAGACAAAGGCCTTTTATCATGGAGACAATACGGATGCAATTTTCAAGGGCTATTGCGTGATGGGACAAGAGACTGGATATGACAATGTAAAGCAGTGATATGGCATGAGGGATATGTCAAGAGGTTTTTGAAACTATGTTTAAATTTTGCATCCTTATGTTAGATCAAGATCAAGGGACAGAAAGAGTGTATGGATAGTGATAAGATATGGATAGGATAAGCAAGACCAAGAATGGATAAGGGACATGGACTGAAGGTCGGGGTAGGCTAAGGGATAGTAGCAGAAAGTTGCAATAGGATAGGGAATATGGATGAAAGGTTATAATAAGCAAATGGATAAAGACCAAAAGCTATGATGGACTAAAAGCTACAAACAAGATGCATGATGCTCATGAAGATCCTCAGCCTTGTCAAGATCAAAGGTGGAAAGAGGAAATGGACATGAGGGATAATAGGATAATGGAGGGTAATGACAGGGGTTCGATAGGATAATGGAACAATGAAGGATAAAAGGATATGATAGGATAAAACGTGTCCCCAAGTGTGGTGTGCAAGAAGTTCATAGATTATGCATGACGCCTGTTTGCCAGGTTTTCATCAGTGGATGAATTATTTTTCTTTTGTCTTTTTTTTTTTCTCACTTTTTTTTTTTGTATTTTGACTATGTCAATAGAAGATGGACACATGATAGGGGATGGAAGGAGGACTCAAGCATTTTTTTTTTTTTTGGATAGTAGCCTTGAAAAAAAAGGACCATGACCTTTAAAAGTATGCTCAAAGACTTTGGTAGGATAAGGATATGGAATATGAGATGGAACTAAGGAAAGGATTTATGCAAAGGATTGGATCAAAGGGATCGAAGGATGGAAAATATGAATTGGATAATGGATAGGGTATTGGAAGAACTATGCTTGAGTGGATAGAAATGTTGGCAAGATTGACATTGGCACACACCTTGAGGGGTGATGGACTAATGTAGTAAAGATGTATCTTAGATTGTGAGATTTGGATGGAGGAATAGCTTGGGATTTTGGGACATAAGAGCCCAAAATGGATGATGAAGGTGATGGAGGAATAGATTTGAGAGGTTTGGATGGAGGAATAGCAATTTTTGATGCCAATTTTGATGTTTCTTTAGGCTTTTGTGCTTCAAGGAGCCTCTTAGGGATCCACATGGTTTTTGATTTTTCATGCTTTTGTGGTTCCTTGGAGTGCATTGCTTGCACAAGGGATTTAGGAACCCATATATATTTTGACTTTTCTTTATTTTGCTTAGTGGGCCTTTGTGGCCTTTTGGATATATATTTTTCTTTATAGATCATATTATTCTTTATTTTGACATGTCGATTATATTGGACATGTTGATCCTTGAATACATGTGGATTGCTAGACTTATGACGTTTATACTTGGCATCCAATTTGCTTGGAGGGGGAAAGGAATGCATGGATGGATATGAATGAAATGGAGTTCTTTTGGATTGATGAAATTTACTCAAGGATGTGTGCCTTTGCTAACCTTGCATAGAGGACGAAGGGATATAAGGACCTAAGATGGATGGAAGGGATGATGGGAAAGGGATATGTTTGGATTTTGATGGAGGGATACCAACGTCTTGAGAGTGAGTTGTGTAGACATGACCCTTAAGATCTTCTTTGATATGGAGGGATTCTTTCTTATGGAGATCTACTCCTTTGCCTTTATGAATATCTTGACTTGTAGGATACTCTTTTCTTTGGGAAGAAGATGTGAGTCCATTATGAGGTGGATATGATATGAGAGAAATAATGAGATCTTGAAGTGGATCGGATTGCATCAAAGTGGAAGAACCCATTATGCATGTCGAGGGTTCATGAACATCTTGCACTAACACATTAGAATCATGAAGGGGATTAGGATCATGAGGGGGACTAGGATTGTGTGGTGGACATGGTTCAATGACAGACTCTTCAAGAGATGGAAGGGGAGAAATAATGGGATCATCAAAAGAAATGCGATCTTGGAGTGTATATGGAACATTAGGACAAGGAGATGGAGGAACAAAAGGATCTTGTGGAGGATTTAAAGGAATAATTTGATCTTGACAAGGAGGAAGATCATTGGAATCCTCTTTAAAGGTGCTTTGCTCTTGACTTTTAATGGGATCATCGGAAAGGATGGAAGGGATATCTTGATCTTTCTTAGGGAGTGGAATGTCAATGGGATTTGAATGGACATTGTGTTCTTGGATAGAATTGACAGGAATAAGTGAATCATTGTGAGTGTCTGGGAACATGGGGTCCTAGTCAACAATTGGATGGGATGATAAGGTTTCAGGATCTTGATCTTCATCTATTTCAAGACACGTTTCTTCATTCTCTAAATTATCCTCTTGACATGGGGTTGGACTTTGGATATGCATGGGGGATTTTGGCAAGGGATTAATGCTTTAGCATGAAGGAAATGCACTTTGACATTTGTGATGGATTCTGGAAAGGAATCAATGCTTGAACATGAGGAAGAGGGACTTCGAATGGGGTCCTCTAAAATAGGTAATAGCAATAAAGTGCATGGTTGCCTTAGGTCTAGTATTTCTGAAACATGACAAGGATGTGCATCATGAATTGGATTATCGTGGCAATCAATTATGGATAGCCCTTGGATAATTGCATCCTTGGGTGTATTGTTTGATGAGGACAATATGGAAGGTTCTTGGGAAACTTCTAAAGGTGTGGGGATAGATGCCATTGGAGAGTCAATTTGCTTGTGGGGGGATGAGGCATTGCTAGACATAATTGTATTATCTTGATCCTCCTCAAAGAACTCACTTGGTAATTTCCTTAAGAGCCTTGCAATAAAGCCACCTTTCTTTCGAGGTTTTGACATGGTTGTATCTGGAATTTGAACTTGTTTGGAAAGGAGTTGGTTCTGGTCTGATGTCATGTTTTGATTTTGAACTAGATGTTGATCAAATTGGTTTGACATGCTCAAAATTTGGCTTGGTGTGTGCTGCAACCTTTGTATTTGAATGTTTGGTTGTGGTTGTTGACATTGATATGTTGATTGAACTTGTTGATATTCCACCATTGGTTGAACTATTTATGGACATTGTATAGTTGGTTGGACATATTGTTGAAATTGGACCATTGGTTGTGTTGGTTGTATATATTGGAATTGTTGAACAATTGGTTGTGATGGTTGAAAATCTAATTGATAGTAAACACATTCTTGTTCTTGTTGTGAAGGCACGTAATGTTGAAATTGTTTCTTTTCTTGAAATTGTTTCATCATCTCTATTTGTGAGAGGAGAGCTGGTATGTCTGATCATTCGATAAGAGATCTTACATCAATTGGCTCAATCTTTGGATTTCGACCTAGAAACTTTTTAAACATTTTGGACATTTTTGATCTATTCTTCTCAATGTTTTTCACTCTTTGTTCCAAAATCTCATTTTCTTGAGCTAATTTCTCCTCTAGTTTTTGTATTTGGACATTTACATCATCATGATAAGTTTGATCCAAGTTTTGAGACATGTAGAGATTGGATTGACATGATTTATTGCTCAATTGTGATGACATGGCTTCATAAGAAGGTTGAGACCTCATTTCAACAAACATGTCACTATGCAATGCAACTAATGGGATTGACAAATGCAACCCAAAGGATGACAATGCAACTTAATGTTTTTGTTGTTTTTCAAGATTTTGACAAACTCATGAATGCAATTCTAAAAATGAGACCCTTAGGAAATTTAAATGATGTCTAGACCTCAAAGGACAAAAGGACCAAGTGACAATAGGACAAATTGACAATGTCTCACCTATATGCTTGGATACTAAGCTAGGTTTGACCAAATGACATTGATGACAAAAAGACAAAAGTTTGATAGGGTCAAGACTTCCTAACAATAACTTAGGGTTTATCAAAGATTTGCATTACTCAAGTATGACAAAACCTAGTTTTGACACTATATGCAAAGGGACAATTACTATGCAAATGACCCTAATATGATATGATAATGACCTAAGCTTGATGAAGAGACCTAGGGTATGCAAATGTGACCTAATGTTATGAGGACAAGGATGCAAATGCAAATGTATGACAATGTCAACCTATGACAAAACCTAAGGTTGAATTATAAAATGGTATTACTCTAATGCAAGAGGACACATGCAAATGGATGACCCTTATTGATATGCAAAGGAGTATGACCTAGGTGAAACCTAACCTTGGTAGTTGACAATGAATTTGCAAAATGCAAACCTAGGATGAACCTAATGTTGGACATGAGATATGACACCTAAGTGAGGACCTAATAATGACATGCAAGGGAACACCTAAATGAGAACCTAATAAGGACATGCAAATGGACATCTAAATGAAATGAACCAAGTGGAATGCAAGAATGATGCTCTAAGCCCTAAGTATGGACAATGGAGGACCTAAATCTAAGTGACATGAATGTTGAGACAAGATTTTGAAAAATGTTTGACAACCATGTTTGAAGGTGTTTTGAACTTTGTTGAATGAAATACTCTTGTGTTTAATCTTGTTTTGAATCCATTTGTCTTGTTTTTGAAATGAGACACAACTCAACTTTTGACAAGCAAAGAAGACAAGATATTTTAACTTAGACTCAAGACAATCATGGTCATTCACACATTTCTTATGGTAGGTAAGGACAGTAGGTACTTGAGAGGTAGACTCGTTATGAGATTCAAGGAGAACACATAGATGCTTGACCCCACAGGCTCCCCTCCACGACACTCACTTCTCAGGGCATCCAAGCATCAGTCCCGCATGGAAATCTCCCCATGGAAAACTTAGTATCTCTTCCAAGTATCCGAACTCATCCTTCTCAAGCAACTAGAAGGATTTTTGGCCTCTAAATACAAGGTGTTTAATAAGGATTTCTGTTAAGCGCTACTCCTTGGTGTCACGCAAGCGTGATTGAGACACAAGCCCACCAAGATACCAAACAAATGTAGTCACGCAAGCATGATTTAGACCGCGAGGCCCTACTTAGATGCTAATATGAGAAAGAGTCCAAGGGTCATCATTTCCCAAGTAACTACAATTCCCATGTAACCCTTCCTTCAAAGCTTTTGCCCATCAGGTATTTATTTATAGTGAGTTAGAATGCCAAGGTACTCTAGCTGTGCTCACTTTGGGTCAGTCCCCTCTCACGATTGTCACTTGCTTGCAAAAGAAAGCAAATGGTCAGGAAGGTAGGCCCTCTAAAGGTAACAAGCAATCCAAAACATGAGAATGGTATCGAAGGTCTGGATTTCTGATCACCCTAAGAAGGATGAGAGCATACTCTCCTACTCCAATGTCAAACTCGACAAACAAAGAGAACACATGTTCATTCCATCCTACTTAGCAAACATACTAGGTGCCTAATTATGTATTACAAACACAAAGTTTGGTTGGAATATAAGGCAACCTGCAAAATCACTAAGTTAGAAGTTTGATCTGTTTTGGTCTTTGACTAGCGAACCTGCATAAGATTTGTTAGTAGTTTCATTCTTAGTCTTCATCACACGTAATGCCAAGGTGCTGCATAGAGAATCAATACCAAAGAAAACCAGAATATAAGAACAAAATGCAAAGCAAAGTAATTTGCAAGTAAAAACACTGATTTTCACCTCTGTTTCTATCCTTACACAGGCACAGAATGCCTTGACACAGGCGCAGATCCCTTTGACACAGGTGCAGAATGCCTTGACACAGGTGCAGATCCCTTGACACAGGCGCAGAAGTGCCCAGAAAGCCCTGAGTTGCCCTGTTTCTTGGGTTCACCAATTAATGTAGATAGGAATTCGGAAATCATCAAATACATCATAAGCTATGTAACCACAAACATAACCTAGTATATGATAATTCTAGCAAAACATTCAAAAGAAGAAGGAAATAAAAACACTATTATACTATGCAAACCATATATTTGAGCTCATTCCTTGACCTCCATTGTTTCTCTTTCTCCTCCAAATTATTGTGGGTCTCACCTCCAAAATGCAAGTGTATGCAAGCAAGATTATAATTTGAAAATGATAGTGTAAGGATACTAGAGACATGGTTCTTTGATTGATTCGATCCCTTGATTGAAGAAACAAATCCAATTTATAGACAAATTGGAGAGAGGACAAGATTAGCATGAAATTGATATTTTAGGCAATTGATTTCAAAAATGGCAAAATTGAGTTGAAGGAAGAAGGTTATGACACCTTCTATGTCATGAATTATGACATATTGCCAATGCAAAGGTTAGAAGACTAAAAGCCAATGACATCTTGCTATGCCAACGGTATGACACATGAGAAATTCATGCTTCCACCAAAGCACAAAAGTAGGGAGAGACTAGAGAGGAATTGATTAGGTGGAAATTGAATTTAGCAAATTAGAAAATGAAGTGGAAATTAGGAATTAGGAAAATTAGAAATGATGTGGAAATTAAGAATTAGGAAAATTAGAAATGATGTGGAAATTAGAAAATTAGGTGAATTAATTAATAATTTTTCATTCATTAATTAATTCACAAAAAGAGGAGGAATTAATTAGCCAATTAAATAAATATTTAATTGTGACAAGAAGACTTAGGATAAATAAATAAATTATTTAACCTAGAGGGAAAATGACAAACAAGATTAAATGAATATATCATAAAACCCTAGAAGATGAATTAGAAATGCAAGGACGACAATTAGGTCTTGACAAAAGATAATTGATGTAGGGTCGATTTGATCATGATTCTGACTGACAAAGGACCAGTGTTGATAAATGATTAAAATTGGTTGACAAAAATCAATGACAAATTGACCAAGATTGACAAGGAGATCAAATTGATAAGCGCCAATTGACATGATTGAAGAGGACAAGGATCGATGATGAATCGATTGTAAAATGACAAAATTGGCAAGGACAAGGATCGATGACGAATCGATCGCAAAATGACGAGATTGACAAGGACAAGGATCGATGACGAATCGATCGTAAAATGACGAGATTGACAAGGACAAGGATCGATGATGAATCGATCGCAAAATGACGAGACTGACAAGAGGACAAAACCCTAATTCTATCATCGTTTAGGATTGGTGATGTCCAAAATGATGATAAATGAGCATGCACATTGATGCGACAGGATAAGATCGACCAAAATCATGACTGAAGATTGTTATCGACAAGACCTAATTTGAAAGCGATAAAAATGAGGAATGCCAAAGAAGGACTCGATGCTCACAAATGATAAAGACCAAGTGCGCAACATAGAAGAAATGTTAATGCGATGCAAGAACCCTAAAATAAGGTAATGCGCAAATGTTAAAGTATGACTCCGCAAGCGTTGACCATTTTTAGATGTCTACAGGTAAACTTGTGAATACATTAGCACATGCAATGCACACATAAAATACACTGAGAATATATAGCTATTCACTTGTTTAATTAATAGTAATCAATTGCATAGCAATTATCTCTCATGACAATATCGCATAATTTAATGACCCGACACCATTATGGGGTAATAACTAGTCTTCATACAAAATGTATTTATGTCCATTATACTATGTTAGAATGAATAGATAGGGAATTTTTTTATCTTGTCTTAATATTGAGAGACATTTTACAATGACAACAAGGGATGGATTGTAATGATGCGAGTGTGTTAAAAAACTCTTACCTTTTATTTTAAGTTTGATAGTGATTTATGTATAAATTTTAAAGGCTAAAATGTAAATCACAATCACTATGGATTTCAAAATAGAAGATAAGAGTTTTTGCTCACACATATGCACTATTAAGATGGTAGTACATTCTTAGATCAATTTCTCATAACTTCATGAGGTGAACTAAGAAAGATAACTAGGGTTTTTTATTGATCTCTCATTCTACCATTGGTCAACTTGTAAATACATTAGCACACTCAATGGACACATCATTTATACATTTAGAATATGTTGCTATTCACTTGTATTAATTAATAGCAATCAACTACATATAAATTGTATCTCATCATAATATCAAATAATTCAGTGCTCAACTCAGCTTCATTATGGGGTAACAATTATTCTTCGCATAAAATGTATTTATGTTTATTATACTATGTTGGAATGAATAGATTGGAAATGTGTTATCTTATCATTAACGTGGAAAGGCATTTTAAAATGACAACAGGGGATGGATTGTAATGATGTAAGTGTATTAAAATAACTATTATATTTTATTTAAAATTTGATAGTGATTTACATGGACTACCTTCACAGCACTAGCAGTTGCACATGTATTCTTGCGGGATATTGTCAGACTTCATGGCATTCCACACAAGATTATTTTAGATAGAGATTCCCTCTTCACTTCTTCCTTTTGGAAGGCATTGCAGGCAACAATGGGTACCAGACTCAACTTTAGCACAGCCTATCATTTGGAAATGGATGGACAGATAGAGAGGGTAAACAATGTGTTAGAAGACATGCTCCGTATGTACGTCATGGATCATCAGACTAGATGGGAAGAGTACCTTCCTTTGGTAGAGTTTGCCTATAATAATGGGCATCACACTTCTTTGGGGAGGCCACCTTTTCAGGATTTGTACGACAAACCTTGTAGGACACCTTTGAGTTGGGACCGCATTGAGGATAGAGTAGCTATTGGTCCTGAGATAGTTCAAGATATGGAGCATCAGGTGGATTTGATTAGATAGCACCTTAGAGAGGCACGAGATAGATAGAAGAAGTATGCAGATGCGAAGAGGATAGATCGTAGCTTCATAGTTGGGGACATAGTCTTCTTGAGAGTGTGACCGCATAAGAGTCCAATCCATTATGGAAAGGGGTCTAAGCTCACACCTCACTTTGTTGGACCATTTGAGATACTTGAGAGGATAGGACCAATTGCATATCGTCTAGCTTTGCCACCTAGCCTGTCACACATCCATGATGTGTTTCATGTGTTAGTACCGAGGAAATATATTTATGATGAGTCTCATATTCTAGATTGGGATGCCTTGCAGGTGGAGTCAGACGGGTAGTTGGCTTTGGAGCCCATTCGCATTTTGGCTCACTGGACGCTGACTCTTTGAGATCGAGAGCTGGACTAGGTTAGGGTCCAGTGGGATTGTTATGACGAGGTTACAACATCATGGGAGGATGCAGCACATATGAGATCTTAGTACCCCCATCTTTTTGATGAACTCCAGGAGGAAGTTCATGCCTAGAGGGGGAGGTTGTGAGGCCCTACCCTGAGCCATCATAGCATTGCAGTTATTTTTCATGTTTTGGACTATTATTGATACTCTATTTTGATGCATTATGGACATAGATTCTATATGATCCAGTGACCGGATAACATTGATATGGTGTATGTCATTTATCTCTGATTTGCAGTACTTTATTAATGATGTTAGAAATTATGGATGCATGCATTAAGAATGATTGAATTTCATGATGATTATGATGATGCCATTGAGTAAATTATTTTATGTGGATTTTATTGGATAATTGGTAATTTGATTATTATAATTGAAATTGTATGCAAGTATCTGAATTGTATTCTTTTCATATGTTAATATTATATGTGATTATTTGGGATTACTAATGTGCAAAGTGAGATGTGCAGGGAAACTAATCCACGTGACCATGGAAACCATTCGGAGAATCAAGTTAAACCTATGTACATTTGTGAAGCCAAGGGTTGTCTATTTGGAGAGACAACACCTTGTGTGTAATGTATTTTATTTGTAAATGTTTATGCTTGAATGTGTGTTTAAATTGTATTTTTTAAATATATTAATTCCAAAAAAGAGGGACATTGCCATGTGTATTTAAGTATTGTGTATTTGTGTGGTGTCACTTGACACATGTGTTGTGAAGTGAGTTGGCAATGACATGTCCCTTGAAGGGAATTTGTCTAACCAATGCATTTTTCAAAATATCCTAATATGGTCCCAAGAAAGTCTTGGATAGAGAGCCATTAGAAAGGTCAACTCAAGGTTGAACCATAGGTAAACTTTGGGTGAGTTTCTAGAGGGTCAAACTAACTCCTAAGGTTAGGTTAGGGGCATTTTTAAAGGTCCATATGTTTTACCTATGGGTAAAGGTCAATTTTAGCCATGTATCCACCCCCTGGTGACTGTCAAGTCACCTCAAAAGTTGAGTTTTCCAAGATGGCCAAATTTCAACTTTTGAGGATTTCTCCTAGGTTAGACAACCTTCCAATTGAGTGATAGTTTCTCTTCCCCATTTTCTTTTTATCTTTTTCGGGTTGCCTTTTTTAGAGAGCCTGTAAGATGTTGGGAAGACCAACCTATGAAATCTCTCACCCTTTCCAAGAGGTTGGAAAGAGTGAGAAGAGTATTCTTAGGGAAGGGTTTGAGAGGGAAAATTTTGATCACCCACTCTCCATTTTTTGGAGACAGAGAATTCTTGTTGAAGTTTTTAGTTCTTGGAGTTGCATCTTTCTAAGTATGGAGGAGGAAAAAGATTAGTGGATTGGGAAACTCTTCTTCAACTTCTCCTCATTTCCATTTGTAGGTTTAAGGTAGGTAGAAATTCATCCTTGTAAATGCTTTTATTGTCAATGTGAAATGGTTGTATGTGCTTTTGATGGTTGTTTTCTTTCTAGTTTTGGGAAGTTAATCTTGAGTCCTTCCTTGTGTTTTTGCTTATTTGTTGAACGATTTATGTTTTTGAGTGTTGCAAGGCCATACTCACCCTTGGGAGGGTAGAGTAACCTTGGGGGTGAAGGGTTGCTTGATAGCCTAAGAGTGTAGAGATTCTCTTCTTGGAAGAGAGAGAGATACACAAGGGTTATGGGACCCTTACTGCATTGTACTTTTATGTTTATGCAAAGGGGGTCATAAGGGGAGATTTTGGGCTTGTATGCCATGGGGGACATAAGGGTATTTTGGGACAAGTATGTGACTTGTGGTGGTTCTATTTTGGCAGCCTTGTAAAGATATTGTGTTCTCCATAATTGCAGATTCTCCTCTAGGTACTTGGTCCACCTTCACCCCTCAAAAGAAATAGTCACTTGGTGACTTCGTTTATCTTTGGGTTGGGAGTTCAAATGTTGTGAGTCTTTCTTGTGTTGTGTTTGAAATGCTTGTATCCCATTTAGCCTTGGTTATCCTAGCTCGAGGGTGGCTTCATGTAAGCCTAGGTTGAGAGGTGAGCCTCCATGGTCACAACCTACAGATTTTATTATAGGTTTGTTTGGGAATAAACGATGGAGTAAAGTCTACTTGCAAGTTCCTATTTAATGTATTGAATTTCAAAGTAAGGAAATGTATTTTTGCCAAGCCCTCATTTGGTAGAAATGAAGAGGCTTGAGTTTGTAATCTTCCTATTATTGTGTAAAGAAATAGAAAAAAAAAGAAATGTATGTTTACTTGAGAATTTTTTTATTGCAAGAAATAAAAATAAAAAAAGAGAAAGGCATTTGTGTTATTCCCTCATATTTATTCATTGCTAGAAATAAAGTAGAAAAAGAAATCAGTTTTTTGTTTTAGTTACTATTGAAAGAAATGCATGTTGAAATGGAAGAAGATAGATAAATTTTTAAGTTGTTTTTCATTCATTTAATTTTATCTTTTCTGCAAACTGAATGTTATATGTGCAGTTGTTAATGAAAAGGAAATGTTATTTTCTATCTTTATTTTAAACAAAAAGAAATGTATGTAAAAACTTTTTTAAGTGTTAGTTTAAATCCCCTTTTAGTATATGCATCTTGTTGTTTTATTGAACAAATGAGAAATGTAAAAGATTTAGTTACAGCCTTAGAATAAAGTATTTTTGTTAAATTTATAATTCTGGAAGTGAAAGTTTAACATTGCATTTCTATAAAACTCTACATTTAGTAAATTTGGAAATGCACATTTTAGAGGAATTATTTAATCTATGCATTCTTATTTAAAATAGAAAAAATAAAAGAAAGCCATTCTCATTGTTAAAACATACCTTCTCTAAGCTAATGTAGAAGATAAGAAAAAAATGTAGATTTAAGTATATATATATATATATATATATATATATATATATATATATATATATATATATATATATATATATATATATATATATATATATATATATATATATATATATATATATATATATATATATATATATATATATATATATATATATATATTGTTGGCATTATGGATGAATTGATTATGTGTTGCATTGATGTTTTGTCATTGATGTCAACACTAGCTGATTTTGATGGTTACTGATAGACAAGTTTTGGTTACTGGTAGAAGATCTTGTGTTACCAGCAGAAGAGATTATCTGATTGGCACTTTCGGCATGTTTGGATCAATGAAGTATATTGGATTTCGTGTGTTATATGCTCCATGAGCATGTTGTGGTCAGTTGGTTTTGGCTTGGTAATTGGATGTTATCATACACACTGGTAAACCCTTATCGACACTGGTTTAAGGCTTTACCAACATAGCTTTCTGTGAGGCCCCACCTCGACTCAGTCTGACATTTCAGTGGTTTTTATGATGAGACTATTATGGATGCTTTATTTTTTTATGCATTATGGATTTAGAACTTATATGATTCCATGATTTGGATAACATTGCTATATGTTGATGCTTTATTTATATGCTTTATGATATAGAACACTACATGATTTTTGAATAGGATCAATTTGCGGTGATAATTGTTATTATTGAATTTGCAGGACTTTACTATGATGATAGAAATATGATGTATGTTTTATGTGTGGATCAAAATTATGAGAATTAGGATGAATTGCTTATGTGAAATTGCTTGGATATAAGATGTATTAAATTGTTCAAACGTAAATTGTATGCAAGTGATGATGTGTATTATTATTCTTGTGATTTATATTATATGAGGTTACTTGAAGCTACTAATGTGTAAATTGAGATGCACAAGAAGTTATCCATGTGACCATGGAAATATTACGGAGAACCAAACCTAGACCTATGTATGTTCGTAAAGCCAGTGTTTGTCTATTTGGAGAGACAACACCCTGTTTGTGTTGTATTTTATTCATAATAGTAAATGATGCATGTGTGTTAAGTGTTATTTAATTGATTTATGTAAAATCCACAAGAGACACGATTTCATGTATAAATTTGTAAAAGTATTTTCTTTGTGTCACTTGACACGTGTGGATTTATGTTTGAATTTTTAAATTTGTCTCTTGGTGGGAATTGTTTAACTATAGCTTTTTCAATTAATGTAATGAGATTCCATAAATGCCTTGGGTAAAGAATCTTTGGGATGGTCAACATAGGTTTGACCCGAAAATAAACTTTAGAGGGGTTTAAAAAGGGTCAAATGGACACCTAGGGGTAGTTTAATAGGGTTTCCTAAAGCCCATAAGGTATACCTAAGGGTTAGGGGTAATTTTAGGCAAGAATCTACTCCCATGTGACCTTCTAGACTCCCTAAAAAGTGACTTTTCTAAGTTGTGCGAAAATCGAAATTGAAGACTTGAACTAAGTTGTAAACCTTCCTTTTCAAATGAGAGTTCCCTTTCCCATTTTACCTTACCTTCCTCTTTAGTTTTTAGAAACTTGTGAGAACTCTCACAATGGGCTTCTTAAGCAAGAATTAGAAAATTTGCGGGTAATCACCCACTCTCCATTTTTGGAGACAAGAGAATTTTGAAAAGAAAAAGATAGAATTTGGTTTGAGAATTTTGGCTAAGGGTAGAAAGAGAAGAACCATGGAATTGGGCTGCTCATCCTCAACAAAACTAGCATACCTTTGGGCAGATTAAGGTTGGTTGTATTTTTCTTATAATGATTCCTTATTGCATGTGTTTTGAAAGTAATGTTTGTGTAAAAGACTAGTTTCCGTGCATGTTTTCTTGGAAATTTATTTGATATTTTGTGTTTATACATTGTATGTGTTTTTGGGAGTAATCAAGACCTTCTACTCTTGGGAGAGAGGAGGATCTTGTGGGTGGTAGAAGTGATAGCCCTCGAGTGAGAGACTCTCGTTATGAGAGCAATCACAAGGGATTTTATGTGACCCTTGCTGCATGGCTTGTTTATGCATTGGGGGTCATAAGGAGGGAAAGAAGACATGAATGCCTTGGGGGGCATAAGGAATAAGGGGCATGAGGTGGCTACATGCTTTTCCATACTTGCAGTTCTCCTCAGGGTACTTGGTCCACTACCACCCTTGAAAAGGACATCACAATGTGTGGTGCAGTGTAGCCTGGGTTGGGATGTGTTTTAGTTTGTGTGTATTCTATCTTTTGTGTTTACATGTTTGTTACTTGTCTAGGGCTTGGTTCTCCGAGCTCGGGGGTGGCTACCAGTTAGCCTAGGCTGGGAGGTGAGCACTCCATGGTCATAGTTTTGATTTATTTGCAGATTGTTAGAAGAAATATCAGGGCATGTAGTTATGGCAGAAGATATTGATTGAGGAAAATTATTGTAAATGTAATCAATACCCTTTGAAAAGTCCTCATTTGTTTGAAATGAGAGGCTATTTGTAAAATAGCAATAAAGACTTGGGGATATGTTATTTGTTATATATATGCAGAAAATATCATGTTATTTTGCAGAAAAGATAAATGGTTTATTTCTAGGACTATGAGAGGCTATTTGTAAAATAGCAATAAAGACTTGGGGATATGTTATTTGTTATATATATGCAGAAAATATCATGTTATTTTGCAGAAAAGATAAATGGTTTATTTCTAAGTTCTAGTCCTAGAGTTGAGGTTAAATCTTGTAGAGTATTTAATATTTCTTGGAAGGAAATGAGTTAAATTTATTCTTTTATTTAATTGAAAAGAAATAGAATTGATTTTTGCATGCATGCAAAGGCTGAAAATAAAAGCATTTAGGACTATACATGGAAATGTAAAAGTATTTTAATTAAATCTGTGATTTTATTTTAAATGCAGAAAATAAAATCTAAAATTAACATAACCATCTCTATAGCTTAATTTAATAAATTCTTTATTTAATATAGTTGTGGTTTTAGGATTAGTTAATTCTGTTATTTACTTTTATTATAGAAAGTACATATAGAGTAAACAGTCTAATAAATTTAAGTAATATGTTATCTATCTAGTTGCGGTTTAAATTTTATTAAATTTTGACAATATTTTACTACAGAAATTACATCTAAAGTCATATAGTTATTCTTTGATTTATAGAATTTGAAATAATTAAAATAATAATACGATGACTATAACTTAACTGGTAAGAATGTTTCATTTATAGCAGTATCATTACCTATTTACTCAAAAAAAAGAAACCATGATCCAATATGCATCTAAAATGTATATATATACATATTATATTATATTATATATATATATATATATATATATATATAAATATAGATGAATATATATTAAAAGATATATATATATATACATATATATATATATAGTTTTATAAATAAACAAAAAAAATAATAATTAAATAAACTTAAAAAAAAAAATTATATTGGCATGCTTTATCGGGGGGGGTCGGCCAGGGCCGAACCCACTGTGCCCTGCATAGGGGTTGGCGGCCGAGCCCATTGTGCATTTCACAGTGGCCGGCAGGGCCGAGCCCACTATGCACTACATAGTGGTCGATGACACCGCCCACTGCGCATTGCACAGTGGACGGCGCGGGCCGAAACCACTGTGCATTGCACAGTGGGAGCCTCGGCCACGCCGTCCCCCAAACAACGCTCCGCCCCCCCTGCCATGTTCGCCACCAGGGTCTTTCCATTCGGCACTACACACAAAAACCTAAATAAAAAAAAATAATATGAAACCCTAGCCCGAGTAGGGCTAGGGTAGAACTGTGTTGATAACAAAAAAAAAAAAGTGTTAAAGAAAATAATAGGAGAGCCTATTATTATAGTAAAAAAAATATATAAAGAGGGTTAGGGTTGCATGGAGATTGAATATATATATCATATTAGAATATTATTGCAAGGTTGTATATATATATATATAAGTGGAGGTGTTATGAAATAAATATTAATGGGATTAACGCTTATCCTTTTATAATATAAAAAAAAAAGTGATTAAGAATTAAATATTAAAGGGGATTAATATTATTCTTTATTTTTATTTTGAGAATATTGAGATGTCATAAAATAAATATTAACGGGGTTAATATTTATTTTATTGAGATAATTGAATTAAATTTTAATGCAGTTAATATTTAATCGTGAGTCTAAATGAGTTGAAAAATTTATAAATTGAAAACTGTGGATTAATATAGATTTTTAAATAAATTAAATTTAGATGTTTGAAAGTAAACCCGTAGGGAATTTAAATTCTAAATGTCACTTAATGCGCTAAAGGGTAAATTTTTAACTCTCCTAGACATAGATGCATGTGATTAAACACTATAGGAAAATATGCATTTGCAATTGTGATCGACCCTTTAGTTGACCTAGTTTAATTTACGAATTAAGTCTTGACAAGTAGTTTGGAGGCACTCTTAAAACTAATCATTGGAACTCCGCTTTTATTTCGACAATTCTGGTTCTTGAGCTAGTTAACTCTAAACATAGTTAAGACAAAACATGTTGTAGCATTTTACATTTGTTGTATTAATTCTTTTAAAAGTTATTTTTAAATTTTTTTTTAATCTCGTTCTTGCCCTAAATTTTGGGCATGACACTTTCATTGAGGAATTATGACAGGATGCATAAGTGGTGTTGGTGCAACTTCTTGATGGATACCAGGATACTGAAGATGTTCATTGACTGTGTTTCAATTGCTTGAAGATGTTGCTTTGGAGTGGTGGACCCAAAATAGGTCTAATACCTATCTAGGTTATGGATTGCTATCATGCTAGCGTGTACTCTACACGTTACCTGAATGATTCGAGATGGTTTATGGTTTATGGATTTGATATTATTGTTTTGATCTTAAGATGACATGACATATCATTGTAAAAAATAATTATGTAATGATCTTATTGTAATATCTTTAGGTGGCCGACCTAATTGGTTTAGGCCTTAGGGTTTGTATAAATAAGAGGTAGAAACTCTTTGTAAAGAATTATGGTTATTGGAAAGGTCATGGTCAAGTAATGTAATGTGCGAATATTGTAATATCACTCAGTCTAAGGAGTTGATCGATCATTGGTGATCAGATTGGATTCAAAAGAGGATTTTGTCTTCCGTCATAAAGCTTAACCAGGACTGTAATCAGGCATGGTAGATGTTATTTCCAGCAGTTCACTCTATTGGATTGTTGTCCATTTATATTGAGAAGGTTGTAGCCTCTCTGTAGTCAGTGAGACTCTTTTGTAATGAGCAGTATGTTGTAGGTAGTGTGCCTTCTTGCAAGTGCAGGCCCCTCATTGTAAAACATACTTTCTGTAGAAGTATCATCTGACTGTGGGTAGGTTTCCCACTGTGGTTTTTCCCTTTTCGGGTTTTTCACGTACAAATCATGGTGTTATGTGGTATGGTTGCTTTACATTGATTATCTAGTTAATTGTTAAGTTGTATTGTTTATCGGTATATGTTCTTATTGACATCTGTTCTTACCAGCATTTGTTTGTGCTTTATCGATACTTGATCTGTTTAAGGTTATATTGTGGATTAATAGTTATAATATGTTAACAACTGATTCACCCCCCCACCCCCCCTCTCAATTGTTCACCGATTATCCTAAAAATTGATATCAGAGCTTTGGTCCTCTTTTGCAGAAGCTTAACCACTTGAGGTAGATCTCATGGGAACTAACAAAACTAATCCACCGACAACTATTTTCAGAAGAGAAATCCCTAAACTTGATGGAACAAAATATGGGATATGGAAAATTTGAATGGAGACTCATCTTAGATGTCTTGGAAAGGATATTTGGGAGATCATTGAGAAAGGATACACACCTTATGATCTGACATCTAGGAATCCTGCTCCTACAGACTTGGATAAGAATATTGAAAATGATTGCAGAACTAGAGAAGCCCTCTTGTGTGCACTTACAAATCAGCAGATCATGGGGTTGACTGACAAATCATGGGCTAAGGTTATGTGGGACAAATTAAAAACTCTGAATGAAGGTGACCCTACTATCAAAATTGCTAAACTTGATGGTTACCGGGTAAGATATGAAAACTTAAGAATGGAAGAAAATGAAAGAATTTTTGTGTTTATGGAAAGAGTAAATGAGATTGTTATGGGAATTCAATGTTGTGGACGATTTCTAAGTGAAGATGAAATAGTTTCCAAAGTCTTTATAGCCCTTCCACCAACTTACAAGATAAAGGCAACTACAATTAGTGAGTTGAGAACAATGGCAAACACTTCAGTTAACAGAGACATTCTGATTGGGAAATTATTTGCTTTTGAGCTTGAAGAATTTGTATCTTCTGGAGCTGTAAAGTCTAAACTTGCTTTTCATGCATCATCAACAACATCTACTAGCAAAAGTGATTGGAGAGTCTTATATGCAAAAGAACTGGAAGGCATGAGGAAAGGAGATGAAGAGCTTGAGCAACTTGAAGCCTTATTTGCTAGAAGAGTACCTAAAGGACCTATTGGAAGTAATTATGAAGCAAAAACACCTTTTAAATGTTTTTCATGTAATAAGATTGGTCATTTTGCATCTAGATGTCCTGAAAGGAATGCAAGGTTTGAGGAAAGAGTAAAGAAAACTTTGAAGACTAACCATAACAGATATAGATTCAAGAAACAATGCTACATAGCAGATAAGGAAGAAGTAACAGGTGACTCTGGAGATGAACCAACAGAAGACTTTGCTAGTGGATCCGAAAATGGAAAAGAATGGGTGTTCTATGCTTTGAAGGAAGATGAACCGAAACCGGCTATCAAAAATGAAGAAAAGGCCCTAGCAGCAAAAGTTGAAGATAAAGATGAATGGGTAATTGATAGTGGATGCTCATACCATATGACTGGAGATAAAAGGAAATTTATGTCTCTGTAAGAATACAATGGTGGTCAAGTTAGATTTGGAGATTACAAAGCATGTATGATCAAAGGTAGAGGTATTATTTCTTTGGATGGAAAGCATAATACTGATAATGTCTATTATGTAGAAGGCTTGAAGAATAATCTTTTGAGTGTTGGACAATCAGTTGATAAGGGTTTTCAACTTTAGTTTAAGGATAGAAAATGCAAAATCATTAACAAGACCGGTTTGGAAATTGCAACCGGTATTCAAACAAGAAGTAATATCTTTCACTTGAATGTTGGTAATAAGACTTGATTGATTCCTCATATTGATGAGAGTTGGCTATGGCATAAGAGGTTGTGTCATGTTAAATTTGATTGTATTGTTAAGATCAGGTCAACTAAGGCAGTTAGAGATATACCTAAGATTATGAAGCCTCATAATCTAGTATGTAAGGAATGTCAAATGGGTAAGCAAAGTAGAAGTTCTTATAAGAGCATACATGATTGATCTAATGATGTACTTGATTTGATTTACACTGACTTATGTGGTCCAGCAAGGACTAGAAGCTTTCAAGGTGATATGTATTTCATGCTGATTATTGATGACTATTCTAGAATAATGTGGGTGTCTTTTCTAAGGGAGAAGTCTGAAGCTTTTGAGAAATTCAAGATCTTTAAAGCGAAGGTTGAAATAGAAAATGGATTAAAAATTAAATGTCTAAGATTAGATCATGGTGGTGAGTTCACTTCTCATGAATTTAATAGTTATTGTGAGACAAATGAAATCAAGAGACAACTATCTGCACCTAGGACTCCTCAGCAAAATGGAGTAGTTGAAAGAAAGAACATAACCATTTTGGATGCATCTAGATCTATGATGATGGAAGCCAAATTGTCTGATATCTACTGGAGAGAAGTAGTGAGTACGACAGTCTACACATTCAACAGAGTTCACATTAAAGGTGAAACTGGTAAGACCCCTTATGAACTATGGTTTGGACAAACACCTACTGTTAAGTATTTCAAAATTTTTGGGAGTAAATGCTATATCAAAAGAGAGATTATTCTATTAGAAATTTTGATCCTAGATGTGATGAAGGAATATTTCTTGGTTATTCAATTCAAAGCAAAGCATATAGATGTTATAACAAAAGATTGCAAAAAATTGTTGAGAGTGCTAATGTGAAAGTGGATGAACAGTACATAAATCATTCTATATCATATGACAGGGAACTAGCAGTGAAAATGATCATAACAAAACCGGCAATGCCTCAACCAGTACAGGAAGTTGAAACAGTTACACCAGCATAGTCTGAACATTCAACTATGACTGATGATCAGAGCAGTGATCGTGAAGTTCAAAAGACACCAAGGTATGTAAGATTAAATCATTTTGAAGATCAAATTATTGGAGATAGAAACAAGGGAGTTATGACAAGATTAAAACTGGCAAATGAAGAGGTATATCTCATTTCTCAAGTTGAACTGGCAACTGTTATTGAATCTTGTAAGGATAAACATTGGTTAAAGGCTATGGAAGATGAATTAGATCAAATAGAGAAGAATGAAACTTGGTCTTTAGTTTCTCAGCCTAAAAATAAGAATGTTATTGGAACTAAATGGGTTTTTAGAAATAAACTAAATAAGGATGGTCAAGTTATAAGAAACAAGGCTAGATTGGTTTGTAAAGGATATTGTCAAATGGAAGGAATTGATTATGGTGAGACATTTGCACCTGTAGCTAGAATTGAAGTTGTTAGACTATTTCTTGCCTATGTAGCTTATAAGAACTATAAGGTTTATCAAATGGATGTCAAATGTGTATTTCTGAATGGTGAGCTTGAGGAAGAAGTTTACATTGAGCAACCTGATGGATTTTCATTGATAGATGATAAAGATGTGGTTTGCATATTGAAGAAAGCTTTATATGGTTTGAAATAGGCTCCTAGAGCATGGTATGCAAGGTTGGATAAATTTCTTTTGAAGCTTGGTTTTACTAAAGGTAGTGCTGATAGTAATCTATACTATAAGATCACTGATAATGATATTCTGATTATTGAAGTTTTTGTTGATGATATCATTTTTGGAGGAGAAGATAAATTATGCATGGAATTTGCTAACAACATGAAAAATGAATTTGAAATGTCCATGATTGGTGAAATAAAAAAATTCTTAGGCTTGTAACTTACTCAAAATGACAAAGGGATTTTTCTCTATCAAACCAAGTATCTGAGGGAATTGTTGAAGAAGTTTGGTATGGATAATTCTAAACCGTTAAGTACTCATATGGCTACAAATGAGAAATTATCTATCAACGATACTTCTACACTGGTAAATCCGATAATGTATAAATCTATGATTGGTGGTCTGTTATATCTAACTTAGACTAGACCTGATATTATGAATGTAGTAAGTATTATTTCAAGATATCAAAGTAATCCTAAAGAAAATCATGAATGTGCAGTAAAGAGAATATTTTGGTATTTGAAAGGAACAACAGAATATGGTTTATGGTATTCTAGAAATGATGATTTCACTTTATGTGTATATACTGACTCAGATTGGGTAGGTCATACTGATAAGAGGAGGAGCACTTCTGGTGGAGATTTCTTTTTTGGAAAGAAACTAGTTTCATGGATAAGTAAAAAATAGTCATGCATTTCTTTATCTACTGCAGAAGCTGAGTATGTTGCAGCAACAATTAATTGCACTCAAGTTTTTTGGATGAAGCAAATGTTGAAGGATATCAAGGTAAATTGTAGTGAATAGGTAGTTATCTACTGTGATAACTCTGCAACTATTGACATGTCTAAGAATCTGGTATTTCACTCTAAGACTAAGCATATTTCAATAAAGTATAACTTTCTGAAGGACAAGGTAGAAGCAAAGGAAGTCAAACTGGTTTATGTGAACACTAAAGAACAGATTGCAGACATATTCACTAAACTGTTGACTAAGGAATCATTTGAATACTTGAGAGACGGGTTAGCAGTTTCTACCCCTCTGACAGAGACTTGATTGATGAATTTTTTCATCTGTCTCATATGCATTATCAGGAACATTATTCATTCCGACATTGATGAATGGTGCTACTACTCAGGGGGAGTAGTCAGCTTTGAGATTCAGAGGTTTATATCATTGCTTTGATATTTTTGTAAGGTTTCTGGCATTGATATCAAAGGGGGAGTGATAGTAAATGTGAAAAGTCATTCCGAACCTTTCAGAGATATCATTCACAAGGGGAGAGCTATTGATTGATGGTTGTCTTCCATAGGGGGAGACTTGTTTGGTGTCTCTTGGTACTTAGATGTTTTTCACATCTAGTGTTGCCATTAATGCCAAAGGGGGAGATTGTTGGCATTATGGATGAATTGATTATGTGTTGCATTGATGTTTTGTCATTGATGTCAACACTAGCTGATTTGGATGGTTACCAGAAGACAAGTTTTGGTTACCGGTAGAAGATCTTGTGTTATTGGTGGAAGAGATTATCTGATTGGCACTTCCGGTATGTTTGGATCAGTGAAGTATAATAGATTTCATGTGTTATATGCTCCATGAGCATGTTGTGGTCAGTTGGTATTGGCTTGGTAATTGGATATTATCATACACACTGGTAAACCCTTACCAACACTGGTTTAAGGCTTTACTGGCAGAGCTTTCATTGAGGAATTATGACAGGATGCATAAGTGGTGTTGGTGTAACTTCTTGATGGATACCAGGATACTGAAGATGTTCATTGATCGTGTTTCAATTGCTTGAAGATGTTGCTTTGGCATGGTGGACCCAAAATAGGTCCGATACCTATCTAGATTATGGACCGGTATCATGCTAGCATGCACTCTACATGTTACTTGGATGATTCGAGATGGTTTATGGATTTTCTATTATTGTTTTGATCTTAAGCCCACATGGCATATCATTGTAAAAAGGAATTATGTAATGATCTTATTGTAATATCTTTAGGAGGCCGACCTAATTGGTTTAGGCCTTAGGGTTTGTATAAATAAGAGGTAGAAACTCTTTGTAAAGAATCATGGTTATTGGAAAGGTCATGGTAAAGGAATGTAACGTGCGAATATTGTAATATCACTCAGGCTAAGGAGTTGATCGATCATTGGTGATCAGATTGGATTCAAAAGAGGATTTAGTCCTTTGACATAGAGCTTATTTGGGACTATAATCAGGCATCGTAGATGTTATTTCTAGCAGTTCACTCTATTGGATTGTTGTCCATTTATATTGAGAAGGTTGTAGCCTCTCTGTATTTAGTGAGACTCTTTTGTAATGAGCAGTACACTCTAGGTAGTGTGCCTTCCTGCAAGTGCAGGACTCTCATTGTAACACATACTTTCTGTAGAAGTATCATCTGACTGTGGGTAGGTTTCCCACTGTGGTGTTTCCCTTTTCGGGCTTTCCACGTACAAATCATGGTGTTATGTGGTATGGTCACTTTACATTGATTATCTGGTTCATTTTTAAGTTGTATTGTTTACCGATATCTGTTCCTACCAGAATTTATTTGTGCTTTACTAGTACTTGATATGTTTAAGGTTATATTGTGGATTAAAAGTTATAATCTGTTAACAACTGATTCACCCCCCCCTCTCAGTTGTTCACCGGTAATCCTAACACACACACACACACACACACACACACGTTATATTTTTAAAAATATCTATTGTACAACTTAAAACTAAGCCGTGGCATTAGAAAAATAAATGGGAATGTATACTACATTGAAAACAAAAAAAACCCTTTAAAAAAAAAAAACCTTGCTATGGAAGCTTGGCCACCACCATGGATAACCATGGTGGAGGCTTGGCCCACCACTACGGGTATCCACAATGGGCGGCACTGCCACCACCATTGTGGGTAACCACAATGGGCGGCACCGCGGTTGCCACTATGGGTATCCACAGTGGTGCTCACGTGCCGCCATGTGGCTTGCAACCCCTACCTCATTTTTCCTTCCTTCGGCTTGACCTTCGTCATTTTCATGGCCGCCCTTCTTCACCTGTACACAAACATAGCCACACAAAAAAATAATGTGTTGTTAAAATAAAACCCTAACCCAATTCTGGGTTAGGGTAAATGAATAGCAAAAAAAATAAAAGAAGAAAGAGGCATAAGGATTTAAAATAAACCCTAGTTAGCATTGAAATAAAAGAAATAAAATAATAAAGGAGGGGACATTCTTCTAAAATTTGAAATGGGAAAACCCCATTTGATTTAAGGTAATCATTTTAGGTTAGTTATTCTTTTATAGATATTAGGGATTTAGTGGGATATTTATTTATCTAGGTAATATTATACGCTTGTATGGGTAATTTTCTTAAAGAGTTACTAATGGATAGTTTATATAGTAAAATGAGTAATTTTAGGTTAAAGGGGCAATTTGATGTCGAATATTAAATATTAATATTTAATGTTTAGGGGAAGTTATTTTGACATTAATGTGAAGTTATTGACTAGGAAATTATTATATTGATTTAGTCAATTTTAATAGGCAGATTTAAAAAAATTATTTACTATTGCTCAATTAATTATTTTTGAATACATTGGAATATGTGATAACATTGGTTAAAGTGTAAATCATAATCACTATCAAAAAATTAATAGAAGGTAAAAAAAATTCACACACTTAGACTACTAAGGTGTTAGTACTTTCATAATGTTGAACACACACTAGATGTTGGTGGGGTGGGAGGGGGGGAGGGCTGGGGCGAGGGATGAAGCAACATAAGCTAAAAATCATCCATTCATTAATACTTAAAAAATTTAATTCAAATTTGCAAAAATAAGGAATAGAATAGAGCATTCATCGCACAAGGACATCAATATTTTTATGTGAAAAATCCAATGAGGTAAAAACCATGGTGATGACCAACTCGCAATATATGAAACAATTATTACAATGTTTATTTTAGGCTAAGGTGTATTGCCCTAGGGAAAGATACAAAGACTTGTAGCCTAAAGATCACTTCTTCAAGACAAGATACAATATTATAATGTTAAAATAAATCATGTTGGGTGAATTGTTGTGGAAGAAGCATCTCAAATGTTGATAGTACAACTCTCTTTGTAGCACAAATCTAAATCTATCAAACTGACTTTATGTTAGACGGTTCAAATAATTGGAAGACAACTGAGAGAGGAGGGTGAATCATTTGTCACAGATTACCAGAACATTTAGCAATTATAACTTTAATACCAGAACCCAAAACATTATTATTGGAATGCTTAAACCAAATACCGGAATAGCAGTTAAACCAATTAAGCATAAACAATAATCATAGAACAAATACCATCCACATGACACCAAGATTTATATGTGGAAAACCCGGTAAAGGGAAAAACCACGGTGGAAAGCCTTCCCACAGTCAGATAATACTTCTGCAGTAAGTGTGTGAATTACAATTGAGGGGCCTACACTTGCAGGAAGGCCAACAGCCTAGAGCACACTACTCATCACAAGAGGAGTCTCACTGACAACATAGAAATCTAGACTATAATCTGGAGAAGTGTTTGAACTGCAAAGATAGCATCTCCTATGCCCGAGTACAGTTTTGGTTAAACTCTATACCGAAGGACTAAATCCTCTTACATAAACCAAATTCGATCTCCAATGATCATCAAAATCTTATGCCTGAATGATATTACTCTCGTGCTCTATGAAGTGTACCTGTACCTACAAACACAATGCACTCAATAAATCATTACAAGCATGGTTAGAAGATTTAAATCAAAGAAAGACAAAACCATAGCTAATCGACTTATTGCCTCCTAGTAAATGCGAGTATGAAAAATGCTCTCAGATCTGATTATGCATATTCCAGTGACTTGACTACACTTAGATGGAGGATTTGAATGAAGAAAATGCATGATCTTAGCAAGAATTGCATGATCTTAGCAAGAATAGCATGATTAAGCTACATGAATGATTGATCTAGCATGATTAAGCTAAGATTTAAGCTAAAATTGAGCATGATAACATTGCTAAAACTGATAAACTATAAGCTAGATGCCTATAATAACAATGCATAAGATGAGAATGAGATGGGATGCAATCATGATATGAAATTGGAACATGAAATTAGGACCCTTTGAGCTCCAAAATGAGGTCTATTTATAGGATTTTCCAAGGCTAGGGGTGATGTGGCAAGAATCAACGGTCAAGATTGATATAAAGATATCAATGGTTAAATTGGAGGAGAATGTCAACGGAGGTTGGATTAAAGGGAACATCTGTCATCTCTATGGTGACAAGTGTCAAGAGGCTTCTAGAAGGAATTAGATGAAAGGGAACACTTAGTGACAAGTGTTACAAAGGTTCTAGAAGATGTTGGATGAAAGGGGACATGGTGGTAGGTAGAATGGGTTAGGTTTAGGAATGGTTAGGTTTAGGAGTGGTAGAAGTTAGGAGAATTTGAATTTAAAAACTCAAATAATATGAAAAGGATAATTAATCTCAACAACTCATAATTGATTTGATTTAATTAATTAGGATTAGAAGAAATGATTTTGGATGAGGGAATTAATTAATTAAAGGGGTGAAATGAACCTATTAAATAAATCCTTAGATTTATTAATAAGTAGATGAAAGGGGAAATTTAATCAAATTGCTTAGTGAATTCAATTAAATTGGGAAGGAAGATTAATTAAATAATTGCTTATTCAATTAATTATCTTCAGACCATTTTTAGGTGTATACATTTTGCCCCTCTTTGAAGCGGGGTGTGATGACGCGTTGATTCAAAGAATAATCTCATTTTGATGCTGATATTGATTTGATAGGATGCCCCAACTCTTGATTGCTAAATTCCAGTACGATGATGCCCCCTCGGGAGATCAATTGAGATAATTGATCTTTGGAGTTTTGTGAGATTGATATCCCGATAGATTTGATTTGATTTCTACAACTATGGTTGATGAAAATGCGAGTTCTTCGATTAGCTTGATTGCTTAGATGGGTAAGATTGAAAAATCTTGATTGATTAGATTCAGTCTAGTTTCAGAAAGGATTCATCCTATATAAGACAACGATGATCAAAGCATTTGGTTTCAAGAAGGATTCATCCTGTATAAGACATGATCAGAATGTCTGGTTTCAGGAAGGATACATCCTGTATAAGACATGATAGAATCGATTAGGTTTGATTGATTCATTTGATTTGATAAAGTTGATAGATAAAGAACTAACAGTTTGTTGATATCAAGATGCAGAAATATGTGGATATGCTAATTGTTGATTTTATTGAGAGAGATAGCATAAGATTTGGGCTAGGTCAATAATATCATGAGAGAGATAAGTCGTCATTTTGATTGCGTATACACTTGTGATGATACTTTGATGATTCCTGCGATAGATTTAACCTTGGATAAAAGGAGCCTGTAAGATCCCATGCAAGCTAAAATGAAAATGAAAATGCAATGGAATACGAAGCTATGACCGGTCTAGTCACTAGATTATTTTGCATTTTTGTCATCATTGAGCTTTTGAAATGTGGGAAGTGAGTGCAAAGATCGATGGTATAATTAACCCATGATGACTTGAGCACTTATTTCCTGGATTTTGATATAGCAAGTTAGCACAAGCATCGAGGTATAATTGAACCGAGATGACCTAAGTGTTGCTTGCATAAAACAAGTAGTATTAATCATTTCAATACACAAATCAGAAATGTCTTCAATGATACTCCGATGATCATGACCTGAGACAAATTTTCACATATTAATGATTAATTTTCAGACAACAGACAAGAAAAATATCATGTTCCTTCCTTGTTCCTCTAGTCAAAGACATCATGGAGTCACTCAGAAATCATGATAGTGAAAAGCAATATATAAAAGCTGAACAATCATGTTACAATCATTATTCAAAAAGATATTATACACTGAAAAGTGTGTGATGTGCTTAGATTGATTTTGTGATATCTTGATAGTTGATAGTTTGATCTTGTGTTCAACATTGGATGTGTCTCAGTTTTCGCTTGATAAGAGTTGTCTAACTGTTTGGTCTACTTGTTTGATTAAGCTCAAAATGATCAAGAGTTTTGCCCCAAGTCTAGAAACAAAGTCGTTATGATATATCCAATGATCCAAACCATGGAAAGAAGCCACTTGGGATGTCTGCGTATGTATAAAGGCTTATGATGCATATGGATAGCGCTGATGGAAGAATGAATGCATGAACTAATAGATGGAAGAGCTAGCAGACAGATAGCACTTGTTTACCAGGTTTTCACCATCTATTTTTATTGCACTTTTTCTGATATTTGATTTTTTTTTCTTTTCTTTTTTTTTTCACTTTTTAGGATTTTTCTGATTTTTCACTTTTTTCATTTTTTTTGATTTTTCACTGTTTTTGATTTTTTCTGATTTTTCACTGTTTTTTGTTTTTTCTGATTTTTCACTTTTTTCATTTTTTCTGATTTTTCACTGTTTTTGATTTTTTCTGATTTTTCAAACATAGAATTTCTTCAAGTGCATGCTATTGATGGGTTCTTCGAGCTGATCTTCATCCTGTGTTGATAGCCGATATGCTCCTGATCCAAATATTGTTGTGACCACAAATAGACCTAACCAATTTGGTTCAAACTTTCCTTTCTTTTCTCGATCTGCCTGGTTGCGTGGATTTTCTTTTAGCACTAGTTCTCCCACTTGAAAGATTCATGGTTTGACCTTATGATTATAGCTCCAGCACATTCTTTGGTGATATACCTTTAGATGATCAAAGGCATTGTGTCTGCGTTCATGGATCAGTTCTAACTCTTGTAGTCTAGATACTCTTTGTTCTTCATCTGGGATGAGACCTTTTAGTGATACTTGCAGAGAAGGTATCTCTACTTTGATTGGCAATATGGCTTCTGATCCATATACAAGAGAGAAAGGTGTGGCACCTATCGGTGTGCGGATACTGGTGCGGTAAGCCCATAGAGCAGGGTTCAGTTGAATATGCCAATCTTTCCTAGCATCATTCACTATCTTTTTGAGGATTTTCAGAATAGTTTTGTTAGATACTTATGCCTGCCTATTTCCCTGTGGGTAATATGGTGTGGAGAATCTATGCTGGATTTTGAACTTCTCGCATAGCTCTTGTACATCTTGATTCTTGAATGGTCGCCCATTATCAATGATAATGGTCATTGGTATTCCATAGTGACAGATGATATAATTCAAGATAAATGTAGCAATTTGTTTTCCTGTGATGTTTATGAGAGGTACCGCCTCAATCCATTTTGTAAAATATTCTATAGCTACAAGAATGAATTTGTGTCTATTAGATGAGGAAGGATTTATCTTTCCTACTAGATCAAGTCCCCATTGGCAAAAAGGCCAAGATGTTGCTAAAGCATGTAGTTCTTGTGTCGGTGCATGGGTCAAGTTCCCATGGATTTGACATTGTTTGCATGTTCTTGCTATCTTAAAAGAATCTCGTTCCATAGTCGGCCAATAGTAGCCCAAGCATATGAGTTTTCTTGAAAGGGTAAGACCACTTTAATGAGTGCCACAAATTCCATTATGGACTTCATGTAAGGCCTTCTCAGATTCTTCTTGTTCAAGACATCTTAAGAGAGTACCGTCTAGACCTCGTTTAAACAGGGTATCCGCGACGAGAGTAAAATAGGAGGATTCACGAATAAAGTTTCTCTTTTGGTTCTTTAATAAATCAGGAGGTAGGATGTTGTCTTTCAAGTATGTGTAAGTTTTTCCATAGTGGGAGGAATCGTGTCCAATAAGTTGACAAATGATTTTGGAATCAGGACAATTAAAAGCGGGATGAAACAACTCTTCAACTAGGAATTCATAATGCTGTTGATTTTCCTATGTCTACAATAGAGAAGCAAGTGTAGCCATGGCGTCTACTGCTTTGTTGTTGTTTCTTGGAATCTGTTCAAAAGTTATATCTACAAAGTACTTCTTGATATCATCCACCATCTTTTTGTAAGGCATGAGTTTGTCATCTTTTGTTTGATAGTCATCATTGATTTGATTAATGACAAGTTGAGAGTCTCCAAAGACTTGAAGTTGTCTAATGTTCTATTCTACAACCATTTTGATGAATAGAATGCATGCTTCTGATTTATGTTGTGTTCCTTTATTGATGCTTTCTCTTGATCAATGATGTGTTCCATTATTGATGCTTGCTCTTGATCCATGATGTGTTCCATTATTGATGCTTGCTCCTTGACTGATATTCGGGTGATGTATTGTAAGATATGGATCAAACCCTGGAACATCTGTATATGACTAGGTAAAGTTGATTTGCCATCTTTTGAAGGATTTCAAATATCTTTGCCTTGCTAGTTCTGATAGAGAAATTGCTAGATGTAGATCAGTTGTGCCAATGATAGTTGCCTTTGTTGGTGCTATTATGATAGATAACTTCTCTTGATAACATTTAGGTAAGGTGTCAAATCTCCCATCTTTCGGTGCCTCGAGGAGGTTTTCACAGTTAGATACGTCCTTTATTTTTACTTTTTCGCGGCCTAATGTTACCAGTAAATGGTTTTCAGCATTAGATCTGATATTGTTTTCTTTATTTTCATTTTTGCGACTAGGAGATTTGACATTCATTTGACTTGGAGATATGTTAGCGGAATCCCTGGTGAAAGTTGTTGTTGGTTTGATTTCATCAAGATATAAGGATATGGCATGGTCATTTGGAAAGGTATCAATAGCAGTATGTCCTTCATTTTCCCAATCCATAGGTTCAGGATAGCTTAAGGATAAAGGATCTTCAGGTTGAATAGTTTCAAAGATATTAGGGGTCATGATAGAGATGTCAAAGTTTTCAGTATGTATTTCCATGTCTAGAATGATACTCTCATCAGAATGACCTTGTAAAAGAAAATCTTGATCGTTCTTGGTTAAGTCCATGTTAGTTGCATGTGATTCTGATTCAAGTAGGCTAGTTCCTAACATTTGTTCTGCATATGTGTGAACTACATCGACTTCTACATCTGCTTCTTCTCTCTCAATTTGAAGTTGCTTTTTTTTGTTTTTCCATGATAGCAAATATTCTCCAGTTCCTTGCTCTTTTAGCTGCATTTGTTCTTCCATGTTTGACAAAATTGATGCGAATGATTGTTCCTTAGATTGTGTGCTTGAAGCTTCTACCTCTCTATTATGTGAAACAATGACCTCCTGAGCTGATCTCAGATTACTACAACACTGCACTGGATTTGATTCTGTTGATATTGTGATTTCTTGACCATTGTATGGAAATTTTAAGCACTGATGACCTATTGATGATATAGCTTGCATGTCCTGAATCCATGGTTTACCCAAGAGTATATTGTATGGTAGGTCCAAGTCTAGAACTTGGCATGCTATGTCCCTCTGCAAAGGTCCCAATGTGATGGGTAATATCACCATTCCTTTATATGAATGCTCTTCTTCATCATGTGCTTTGATTTTGATCTTTTTCCCGGGATCAACTGTATCTTTTGAATATCCTAGAGCACAGACAAGATTCATAGAGCAAATGTTCAAGCCAACTCCCCCATCTATTAGGACATGTTTAACAAGCATTCTATGAATGAGGACTTAAATTTGCAAGAGAGCATTATGGGGATTTTGTAATGAGTCAATGCTTGGATATGAAGGAGATGAGCTTTGAATAGGATCCTCTAAAATAGGTTTGATGGCCATTATAGATATCCCTTGGGGAACTTCAGCTTTAGATGTATTGTTTGGCAAGGATGCTATGGAAGGTTCTTGTGAGCTTTCAAGAGGTGTAGGAATAGATGCCTTTGGAGAGTCAATTTGCTTATGGATGGATGGATCATTGTTAGACATGGGTGCACGATTTTGATCTTCTTTAGCCAAATCCTTTAGGGATCTCTTTAAGAGGTACATAAAAGAGCCACTTTTCTTCTGAGATGTGTTTGAATCCTTGTGAGGTTTTAACATAGTTTGATTTTGATTTTGGACTTGTTTGATTGCTCTGATATGTTGGTTTGTTCTGTTTTCTTCTTGTGTTTTGCTTTGGTATGTCATGTTGATATGGTTTTCAGCTATTGCAAATGTTTCAGTGATCTTATATCTTCGCGCTCTTATTAAAATGGGCATTGTGTGTTATTTTGCTTAAGATTTGATTGTCCAAAAGGTTGTTTTGATAAATGATCAATAGTCAGTTTCAAGGAAATAGAGTGATATGACACTAAAAGATGGTTCAAGTGTTTAAAGGTTTGCAAGTTTTCCGATCTTCAGTTTAGGAGTGCAATGATGGTGATTTGATAAGAACCAAGTCCAGTAGGAACGATATATCCTACAATGTGGGAGAAGGTTATCTTGACCTTCGAACATTTCAGTTTCATGATAAAGGATGATAGATCCTGATGAGAAACTATGTTTGAGTGATCAGTTTATCAAAGAGGGTGATAATGCAGTTTAAGATGTTTAGATTTTGAACTTGTTGAGGGTGAGCACTTGAAAATCTTGGGGTGTTTATCTTCTAGAGTCTGATTTTGATGGATGATAACTTGACCAAGAAAACCAAGTAGACAATCTAAGCACACATTGACAGATAACAAGTGTTTATGCTTACTGCAAATTGATTAGGCAAAAATGATAAATTTGAAATAGGCATGCGGGACACAACTCTAGACTGACAGATGTAGAGTTTCATACGACATAAGATTCATCTTAGGATGACACAAGATACAAAGCCATACGAGAGAACAAAGTTTTTCATATAAACAACAGCAACTCGTACGACTTGGGATTATAGACCATACGACAAAACAGATGACTCGTACGACATAGGATAGCAAATAGTATGACAAATGATTTTATGCAAGTTAACTCGTCTGATAGAGATTATGACTCGTACGATAGGTATTTGAATAGTGATAAAAAATGTTTGCTTGTTTGAGTTTTGATCATTGAATTTTGATGTTTTACTTTGGTTTTCCAGTTTTAAGTGTCTGATTTTTCAATTTAGGGATGAATGCACAACAAACACATGATGTGATACATGACTCTCAATCAAGCTAAACCCTAAGGAAGTTGGCTGAGAATGAAAACCTTTGCTTGTTGACTTAGGCACACACCTAATAGCTAATCAAAATACGGCTGCTGAGTCTCATGCAATGGATTCTCAACATCGTATTATCCGACTCCAAACACTAATGGGGGCATGATATGGCAAGTGTATTGGGAGAGTTACTATCTCTCTTGCACAAAGATTATCACCCTTTCGGAGGTGAATCGGGTAGCTTCTATTTTAACTGGAACTAGTAAGGGATCCGTTCGGCACGTCAGGGTATAAACTCAATTAAGAGGTCTCGCAGCCTTGAAAACCAAGGTTTGATATACCCAAAGGCACGGAGGAGAGCTATTCTCAAGCACTGTCGTTGCTTTGATTTTCATCAAAAACACATTTATTTTGTAGTGGGTCGGATTACTTGGCATTAGCTGTTCCCACTTAGGTTGTTCCCCTCTCACCGGCCTTAAGGGCTAAGAGTTAATAACTCCTCAGGAGGCTAGGCCTGCTAAAGAGATGCACTAATGAAAGCAAAAGATGAGTCTAGCTTTCTGATTACCTAAAAAAGGTGAGAGCATACTTGCCTATCATCAAAGACACATAAGACATGATAGTTCATTTCTTTAAGCCCAAATTGAAATGTGCCTAAAAATCTTAAAGAATACACAAAGTTTTTGTTGAATACTTAAGCAACCTACAAAATAGATCCATTAGTAGTCATGATTATGTTTTGAATTTTTCTTTGACAAGCGTATCTTTGACAAGCATCCTGCAGAAAAGAGTTAGGCTGCAAAAATCTCATAAACAAAACAAGATTAGCATTAGTGATCCGAACTATGAAATTTTCAAAAAAAACTATATGAAATTTTAGCCTAACTTCAAATAGGCATAACTTTATGCTCGGGACTCGAAATGATGAACCGTTTAACTCATTGGAAAGGTCTCCAAGAGTTGTAGATGAGATTTAGAAAGAGCATGCACTTTCAAGGGCTAAAAATGACCAGAAGGCCTTCAAAAATGAAAATTACCAACGTATAGACAAACTTGAAAATTCTAATTTGCAGTTTATCAAAAAATAACAAAACCAGAGACTCGTACGACATTCTTTATCAGTTAGTATGAAAAAACTTTAGATTTCATACAGTAATACAAATAGACTCGTACGACATAGGATTTAATAAGCAGAAATTCATAAGAAATAGAATTAGCTCTAGTACGACAGTGAAAATCAACTCGTACGACACAAGATTTATTAGGAAATTAACTCTTACGATAGGAATTTATACCTGATACGACAAGGAAAATGGACTCATACGAGTCAGGATGAGGTTTCATCCTAGGCTAAAAGGGAGTTCGTACAAACTAAAAAGGCAACTCGTACGAATATCTAAACCAAAGCCAGACAGAGAAGATGTTTGCTGAGGATTAAGAGGCCAAAAGTGATGATTTCGACCCCACGGTGGGCGCCAAAATGTCATGCTCTATGAAGTGTACTTGTACTTGCAAACACAATGCACTTAATAAATCATTACAAGCATGGTTAGAAGATTTAAATCAAAGAAAGACAAAACCATAGCTAATCGACTTATTGCCTCCTAGTAAATGCGAGTATGAAAAATGCTCTCAGATCTGATTATGCATATTCCAGTGACTTGACTACACTTAGATGGAGGATTTGAATGAATAAAATGCATGATCTTAGCAAGAATTGCATGATCTTAGCAAGAATAGCATGATTAAGCTACATGAATGATTGATCTAGCATGATTAAGCTAAGATTTAAGCTAAAATTGAGCATGATAACATTGCTAAAACTGATAAACTATAAGCTAGATGCCTATAATAACAATGCATAAGATGAGAATGAGATGGGATGCAATCATGATATGAAATTGGAACATGAACTTAGGACCCTTTGAGCTCCAAAATGAGGTCTATTTATAGGATTTTCCAAGGCTAGGGGTGATGTGGCAAGAATCAACGGTCAAGATTGATATGAAGATATCAATGGTTAAATTGGAGGAGGATGTCAACGGAGGTTGGATTAAAGGGAACATCTATCATCTCTATGGTGACAAGTGTCAAGAGGCTTCTAGAAGGAATTAGATGAAAGGGAACACTTAGTGACAAGTGTTACAGAGGTTCTAGAAGATGTTGGATGAAAGGGGACATGGTGGTAGGTAGAATGGGTTAGGTTTAGGAATGGTTAGGTTTAGGAGTGGTAGAAGTTAGGAGAATTTGAATTTAAAAACTCAAATAATATGAAAAGGATAATTAATCTCAACAACTCATAATTGATTTGTTTTAATTAATTAGGATTAGAAGAAATGATTTTGGATGAGGGAATTAATTAATTAAAGGGGTGAAATGAACCTATTAAATAAATCCTTAGATTTATTAATAAGTAGATGAAAGGGGAAATTTAATCAAATTGCTTAGTGAATTCAATTAAATTGGGAAGGGAGATTAATTAAATAATTGCTTATTCAATTAATTATCTTCAGACCATTTTTAGGTGTATACAATTACATTATTTGCACATTACATATCCATATCCCATTCATTGACCTTATACCTATGATCTTATACCATGATGATCTGCAATGAGATCTTACATCATATATACACAAACCCTCAGCCATAAACAATCAGGTAGGCCACCAGACAATAAACCAATTACATAATTACAAAACATGTCGGCATTAGACTAAATGACTAATATCCAACACATAAGACATCTTGGAAACACATCGAGAGGTCCAATCCACACGTTACATTAAGCCGATCCATAACCTAGATCAATCAGGACCCAATATAGGTCCACACATTGAAGAAATGATCTCCATCCACCAACTCTCGAACATGATCACCAACAACATCCTGAATCTCCATCAGAAGTTGCACCAACACCACTTATGCATATCATCAAAGATCTTCATCAAAAGCTCTGTCGATGAAACCCTCGCTAGAACCACAAGCCAAGCTTCCAAGCAAACAGGATAGCATCCAATCACCAGACCAAAACCAACTTTCTGAATATGAACATGAGTATCATGAATAAGCCAATTCCATAACCAAACTATACCGGATCATACCGGATTATGTCAAGTCCAAACCAACCAGAAACTACTCAACCTACCAGGATGAGAAGGGTGTTGGTACAACATCCAAATAGTTAGCGTTGGCATCAATGACAAAACATCAATGCAACACATAGTCAATTCCTCCAAATGGCCAACAATCTCCCCCTTTAGCATTGACGACAACACTAGATGTGGAAACAAGTCTCCCCCAATGGAAGACAACCAACAATCTCCCACTCAAAGATATAGCAATGAAGTTCTGAAACAAAGACCAAACACCCCCAGTGAATGATATCTTTGTAAAGCTCTGAATTACACATATATCTCCCCCTAATGTATATAACTCCTAAAGTTTTTCTTTTTCACATCAATATCTCCCCCCCTTTGACATCAATGCCAAAAATATGACAAAAATATCAAAGAAAAAACATAAACCACTGAATCACAAAGCTAACTACTCCCCCTGAGTAGTAGCATCCCCACATCACTGCCGGAATGAAAAATATCTTTGATAATGCATACCAGACTGATGCCAAAAAGTATCAATTAGTTCTCTGTCGGAGGAGCAGAAAACCCTAAGTTGTCTCTCAGGTACTCAAATGGTTCTTTAGGCAAAGGTTTAGTGAAAATATCTACAATTTGCTCTTTAGTGTTCACATAAATCAGTTTAACTTCATTTTTTTCCACCTTCTCCTTCAAAAAGTTATACTTGATAGATATGTGCTTTGTCTTAGAGTGAAATACCGGATTCTTTGAAATGTCAATAGCAACAGAGTTATCATAGTGAATAACTACCAGTCTAGTGCAATGGACTTTGATATCCTTCAACATTTGCTTCATCCATAAAACCTGTGTACAGTTAGTAGTAGCAACAACATACTCAGCTTCAATAGTAGATAAAGAAGTACATGATTGTTTCTTGCTGATCCATGAAACCAACTTCTTTCCAAGAAAGAAAGCTCCACCGGAAGTACTTTTCTGGTCATCAACATCTCCATCCCAATCAGCATCTGTAGATGCACATAAAGTAAAGTCATTATTCTTAGGGTACCACAAACCATATTTTGATGTACCTTGCAAGTATCTAAAAATCCTTTTCACCGCACTCTCATGATTTTCTCTAGGATCACTTTGAAATATAGATGCAATACAAACAACATTCATTATCTTAGGTCTAGTCTGAGTCAAATAAAGCAGACCTCCAATCATAGATTTGTATCTTGTAGGATTTACTAGTGTAGAAACATCTTTCCTTATCGATTTGTCATTTGTAATCATATGAGTACTTACCGATTTAGAATCTTCCATACCAAATTTCTTCAACAATTCCCTAGCATACTTAGTTTGACAGATAAAAATTCCTTTGTCAGTCTGAGTAATCTGCAAACCTAAGAAAAATTTCATTTCCCTAATCATAGACATTTCAAATTCTTTCTCCATATTTTTAGAAAATTCCATGCACAACTTATCTTCACCTCCAAAAATAATGTCATCAACAAATACTTCAATAATAAGTATATAATCATCAGTAATCTTATAATATAAATTACTGTTAGCATTAACCTTATTAAAACCATGCTTCAAAAGATATTTATCTAGCCTTGCATACCAAGCTCTAGGTGCTTGTTTCAATCCATATAAAGCTTTTATTAACCCGCAAACCATGTTTATATCATCTGATAGTGAAAACCATCAGGTTGATCAATATAAAATTCCTAATCAAGATCCCCATTCAAAAATGCACACTTAACATCCATCTGATAAACCTTGTAGTTTTTATGGGCAACATAGGCAAGAAATAATCTTACAACTTCAATCTTAGCTACAAGTGCAAAAGTCTTGCCATAATCAATTCCTTCCTTCTGAGAATATCTTTTACAAACCAATCTAGCCTTATTCCTTACAACTTGACCATCCTCATTCAATTTATTCCTAAAAACCCATGTAGTTCCAATAACATTCTTACTTTTAGGCCAGGAACCAAAATCCATGTGTTTTTTTTCTCAATCTGGTCTAATTCTTCTTCTATAGCTTTCAACCAATATTCATCTTTACATGCCTCAATTATTGATACCGGTTCAACTTGTGAAATTAAACATACCTCATTAGTTGTCAGCCTTCTTCTTGTCATTACTTCGTTGCTCTTATCCCTAATGATCTGATCTTCTGAATGATTCAATCTCGCATACTTAGGAGTCCTCTAACTCTTTGTTCTTCAGTTACTGTAGAATTTTTTGATACTGCCAGAGTAACTGGTTCAACACTCTGTTCTGATAAAGGTGCTATCAGTTCATATATAATCATTTCCACCGCTAGTTCCTTCTCATAAACTCTTATTTGATCTCTATTCATCTCATCCACCTTGACATTAGCAATCTCCACAATTGTGTGCAATCTCTTGTTATAACATATATATACCTTGCTTTCATTAGAAGAACCAAGAAATATGCCTTCATCACATCTAGGATCGAATTCGCCAATGATATCATCTCTCCTGATATAACATTTACTATCAAAGATTCTGAAATACTTAACTGTAGATGTATTGCCAAACCATAATTCATAAGGTTTCTTACCGATTTCTCCTTTGATATGTACTTTGTTGAACGTATAAACCATTGTGCTCACTGCTTCTCTCTAGTAGATATGAGGTAGACTAGCTTCCATCATCATTGATCTAGCAACATCCAAGATAGTTATGTTCTTCCTTTCCACAACTCCATTTTGTTGAGGTGTCCAGGGAGCAAAAAATTGTCTCCTTATACCATGCTTCTCACAAAAGTTATTAAACTCACTGGATGTGAATTCTCCACCATGATCTGACTTCAAACATTTAATCTTCAATCATGTCTCAGTTTCCACTTTATCCTTAAATATCAAGAAAAATAACCCACATCATTCTAGAATAATAATCAATGATTAGTATGAAATATCTATCACCTTGAAAACTTTTAACTCTAGCAGGGCCACACAAATCAGTATGATTAAGATCAAGAAAATCATTAGATTTATCTTGTATACTCCTAAAAGAGGTTCTGACATGTTTACCCATTTGCCATTCTTTTCATACCGGATTATAGGGCTTCACAATCTTACGTATATCTCTAACTACCTTAGTTGAACTGATCTTCATAATGCAATCAAAATTTACATGACATGACCTCTTATGCCATAGCCAACTCTCATCAATTTGTGCAATCAAATATGTTTTCTCACCAGAATTCAAATGAAATATATTACCTTTTGTCTGTGTACCGATTGCAATCTCCAAACCTGATCTGTTAATGATTTTGCATTTTCCATCCTTGAACTGTAATTGAAATCCCTTATCCACAAATTGTCCTACACTCAAAATATTATGCCTCAAACCTTCAACATAATAAACATTGGCAGTATTGTTCTTACCATCCAATGATATAGTTTATTTTCCTTTGATCATACATGCTTTGTCATCTCCAAATCTAACCAGACTGCCATCATCTTCTTGCAAAGATAGAAACTTCCCTTTATCTCCAATCATATGATGTGAACAACCACTATCAATTACCCATTTATCCTTGTCTTCAATTTTAGCAGCAAGTGTTTTCTCTTCAGGTACATTCTCTTCTAGTGCCGGAACATCTTCCTTGATAGCCAAGAACACCCATTCCTTTCCATTGCCAGAACCACTAGCAGAGTCTTCTACCAGTTCATCATCAGAATCAATAATGCCTTCCTCATCTGCTATGTAGCATGATTTATCTATGTTTTTCTCATACTTATACTTGTTCTGATATCTAGGGTTAGGCTTAAAAGATCTTCTAACTCTTTCTTCAAATCTTGAATTCCTTTCAGAACATCTAGATGCAAAATGACCAATTTTATTACATGCAAAACATTTAAAAGGTAATTTTCCTTCATACTTACTTCCTACCGGTCCTTTAGGTACTCTTCTAGCAAATAGTGCTTCAAGTTTCTCAAACTCATCATCTTCTCTCTTCATATCATCTAATTCCTTTGCATATAAAGCTTTCAAATCTTGCTTACCAGTTGCTGATGCTGATGCAAGAAAAGTAGGTTCAGTCTTCACAATTGCAGAAGGTCTGAATTATTCAAGCTCAAATGCAAATAATTTCCCAACCAAGGTATCTCTGTTGACAGATGTATTAACCATTGTTCTCAACTCATTAATAACAATAGCCTTCATTTTGTAAGATGGTGGTAGGGCTCTCAGAACTTTAGAAACAATTTCATCTTCACTTAGTTCCACCACAACATTAAATTCCTATAACAATCTCATTTACCCTTTCCATGAATGCAGTAATCCTTTCATCTTCTTCCATCTTCAAGTTTTCATATCTCACCCGATAACCATCAAGTTTAGCAATCTTCACTATAGAGTCACCTACATTAAGAGTCTCCAACTTATCCCATATAGCCTTTCCATATGATTTGTCAGTTAATCCCATTATTTGTTGATTAGAAAGTGCACACAAGAGGGCTTCTCTTTCTCTACAATCATTCTCAAGCTCCTTATCCAAGTTTTTCAGAGGAAGATTGTCAAATGCCAGATTATGAGGTGTAACATCATTCTGTGTGATCTCCCAAATTTCCTTGCCAAGACATCTCAGATGGGTCTCCATCTGAATCTTCCATACTGTGTAATTTGTTCCATCAAGCCTAGGAATATCTCTCCGAAAGATAGCTCTAGATGAAATTAAACTGTTAGTCACCATAGGATCTTCCTCAAGTGGTTAAGCTTTCTATAGAGAGGACCAAATCTCTGATACCAATAGTTAGACAGTTCAAATAACCAAAAGACAACTGAGAGGGGGGGCATGAATCAGTTGTCACATATTACCATAACATTTAGCAATTAAAACTTTAATATCGGAACCCAAAACATTAATACCGGAATGCTTAAACTAAATACCATAATAGTAGTGAAACCAATTAAGCATAAACAATAATTACAGAATAAATACCATCCAAATGACACCAAGATTTATATGTGTAAAACCTGATAAAGGGAAAAACCATGGTGGAAAGCCTACCCACAGTCAAATAATACTTCTACAGTAAGTATGTGAATTACAATTGAGGGGCCTACACTTGTAGGAAGGCCAACAACCTAGAGTGCACTACTCATCACAAAAGGAGTCTCACTAACTACATAGAAATTCAGACTATAATCCGAAGAAGTTCTTGAACTACAAAGATAGCATCTCCTATGCCTGAGTACAGTTCCAATTAAGCTCTATACGAGAGGTCTAAATCCTCTTACATAAACCCAATTCGATCTCCAATGATTGTCCAAATATTCTACCTAAATGATATTACATTATTCTCAAATTACATATCCATATCCCATTCCTTGACCTTATACCTATGATCCTATACCATGATGATCTACAATGAGATCTTACATCATATATATACAAACCCTCGACCATAAACAATCAGGTCGACCACCAGATAATAAACCAATTAAATAATTACAAACCATGTCGGCCTTAGACCAAACAAATAATAACCAACACATAAGACATCTTGGAAACACATCGAGAGGTCCAATCCACATGTTACATTAAGCCGATCCATAACCTAGATCAACCAGGACCCAATATAGGTCCACACGCTAAAGCAATGATCTCCATCTACTAATTCTCAAATATGATTATGAATATGATTAAAGATCTTCATCAAAATCTCTATCGATGAAACCCTTGCCGAAACCACAAGCCAAGCTTCCAAGCAAACATGATAGCATTCGATCACCAAACCAAAACCAACTTACTGAATATGAACATGAGTATCATGAATAAGCCAATTCCATAACCAAACTATCTAAATATATCAATTAGCTTGACTCAATAGGACTTGATAAGTGAAACATGAGACAAGATATTGGTCAGTTCCAAACACGATACATCATCAATAGAATGGGTTGCAAATCGACCCAATGTCATAGTCAACCTTAACAAATAATAACATATCTCCAAGCATCCTCCAACACAAGTAGAATTGGTCAACCTCCACCACTATCAACAAAATACACATAGTCAACTTCAAACATGAAACCTACTTATCAAAGACTAATCCCAACATAGCCTAACATCCCAAACATAATGCAAAACACTAAATAAAACATGTGACCCATGTCTCTAATCATCTCCTAAAGTGATAAGGCATCAATATCTGATACAAAGGAAATATCTTAATGAAATAGTAATCGTTGTGAAGACCTAATAGACTATGTAACAATAGTATGCAAGGAATCATCCATCAAAGCACTAATTAACCTAAAATTCATGTCATTGATCCACAACACCATCATTATCATATCCTCAAATTTGCATGATCATATATATTAATGGGGATAATGTTCAACTGTACTAAAGTTGTTTCTCTATTAGACTAAAACCAAAGGATCAAACACTTGTAAATTTTCTTGTAGAAGGTATTCTCAGTTGAAATATTGACAATAGACAATTGAGACACCACCAAACATGATTCTAGAACTTTAGAATGAAAGGACATAATATGGTAGGGTGTAAAGCCAAATACCATTTCACAAATATAGAAGAAATTCTCTATCTTAACACTTAGACAATCTTCTCAAGCACTCAATGATAAACCTAAACTCAACCATCATGCATATGAAATATTAAAAATAGACACCAACCAAAGATGATTCCAATAATAATACAAATCAGCACATACCATCAATTCCAGACTGATATTCAATCTAATGAGTGTCTGAACTAACTTCTGCACCACAGACCAATGACACAACTTCTCTCTTCTATCTCTAACATACATCCTCTTCTCAACCAATGTTTCATCTCTATTAAACCAACCTAGTGACAACAAATATTTCTAGATAGTGTTGACATCATTAAGAACACATATTGTCAACAAACTCTCAACAAGTCTCCAATAATCTCTCCCTTTGTCATTGATAGAAACACTATATAAATATCTACAATTATCTTTATAATCTCCCCCTCAACTGGTATTTCTCCCCCTTTCACATCAAGGACAAAGGGCATGATATTTACACCAATTAAAATTAGAACTATACATACTCTCCCAAGTAATGTGCATGACTTAAAAAATTCTCCCCCTAACTATGTTATTTCTCCATTGTCTAAACATTCTAAGAACCAAAAAGTGTACCATGACACACATATAGATCTCTTAATATACATAGGATAACAAAAAATGTCTTACTGGCAACCGAATACAACTCACTTGGATGGAGATAAAATGCTTGTGTACATGACTCTGAGTTGTGACATGGTTGATTTCCACTCTTCTTTTGTCGAGCCAAGAATATAATTCTCATTCAATTTTAAACAAAAGGTTCTCTACTCTAGGGAGCCTGTAGCTCTCATCTCCTAATCGACCTTCTTTGATGCATCAAGTAAATTAGAGAGAGAGGTAAGCCTTAGATTAGCATTATCTCTAAGTTGGCTGTATTACTTTGTTATTTTATCTTTTTGGTTCACAAGCTCAACGACAACTACAAGTAAAGATTTTCAATTTGCACTCTAGTTACTCCATCCTTATACTTCTTCAAGTCATATGCATTGGCTCACTACACAACTTGAGACTCAAGAGAGTCTATCTAATCCTTTATACACTTTTTAAAATTCGAACACCTGTGACAAAATTGATACAATGCAATGGCCTCATCTACACACCCCTTAAATATTTCAAGTTGTCTTGTAACTTCTTATGCGCAACTATACATCTATTAGAGAGGTCAACTAATCTCTTGTCATTCACCTTTTTCTTAGTAGCCTTCTATATTTTCACCTCTAATTTAGATACATGATCCTTGAATGAATCAATCAGCATCTTTAATTGTTGTATGCTTGGCGGTGATGCATTAATGGTTACTTTTGAAAGGCCTTCTTGCAAGACTTTTACTATCTCATCAACCAACTCTTTGTATAACCAATGCTGAGAGGGGAGGGGTGAATTAACACTATACTAGTTTTTGCCATATTTAACCTTAATCAAACTTCTATTCAAACTTAATACTTATCATTATAAGCAGCATTAAAAAGAAACATGCACACATTAAATCAAACACACATGACTACCAATATTTATCACGTGGAAACCCAAATGGGAGAAGACCACAGTTTGAGTAGAAACTCACAAAATCTGCACTCTTTTGGAGTACGCCCGGTGAGGAGCCTGTTGGCATTATGTGAACCGGTATGAGGACATAATGACATTGTATGTTGTCATTGATGTCAATATGTTGAAGAGGTGTGAACCGGCATGTGTGAGAACCGGTATAACACTGTGAACCGACATTTGTGCCAAAGTAAAGTGGTGTGCTTGTTCATGATGAACCGGCATATAGTTATAGGAACCAACATATGGAAGTATTCTATGACTACCGGTTGGTAGTCTCAACTTTAGCATTTCCAGTTGATGTGCTTCAAGCCTGTGTGGCTCAACCAATGATATTGTGTGATGAGTTAGCATTGTAAGGAAGAATAGATCATGTTGCCATGTAAGCCTGTGTGCGTGAAGGATCTTGCATGAGGGAGATTGCTCCTATCTACCTCGGGAATGTGCGAAGTCTGTAAAATGGTGATAACATGTGATGGGTTATCAGCCACCATAAAATCGGTGGAAATGGACGATGGAGAATGTCTTGAGTTTGGATCAAGATCTGTTGCATTTAATGTTGTGTGCTCAACGGTCAGGATTGAACCGTTTGAATTCCTTAACCTAATAGGTTTAGGGTTTAGGGTTTATGCTACCGACCTATCTATTTTCCTATAAGTTCGATGTTGTGTCTCTTTCTGATGTTGTTGGCAAAAGTTGTGTGTGTATCCAAGAGAAGGGATACGTGATTCTTGCCAGACCAAAAGGAGAGAGGTGATACCTACAGAGTGTAAGTGTAGAAGGTGAAGAGGAGCTTAAGCAGATCTACATTGGCATTAAGTGTTGTTACCAGATCATTGTAATACCTGTTGATCTCTAACCACCTCAATAGCTGGAAAATCCCTTAACAGGGTAGCCTTAACCAGCTTGCTAAAAATCCTTTAACAGGGTAATTAAAAGCTACTGAGTTCGAAATCCTTTAGCTATTGAGTTCTTGAAATCCTCTAACAAGGTAAACCTTTAACAGGGTTTAAACCTTAACTGGGTATTGTAGCCATCCCTTAACCGGGTGATCCCTAACATGATTGGTTCCTAGTAGAACCTATTGTAATGTCTCTAACCGGACAAGGCTTCTAACAAAGCAGACTTCTAAAGAGTTCAAAAACAACTTGTGGGTATTCATCCCCACCGTGGTTTTTCCCAGTTGGGTTTCCACATGAAAAATATGTGTGTCATGTGTGATGCTTTTATCTTGTGATGATTTTCTATTGTCTGTCAAGCATATGATGGTTCTGTGTTTTATGCCTGTCAATAAAACATGTTGAACTAGCTGTTATTGTGGTCTAATGATAGATTACCTGTTTATGCATAAGGGTGAAATGGTAGTGTAGTCTTGAGTTGAGTGAAAAGATAAGTGAGTAACCTGTTAATGTTTGACTCAGACATTCTTATCTTTACCGGTTGCACTCTGTTTCAAACTGGTATCATTGTCTGCCAGTCACTTGAAGTGTTTGCTGTCAAACCGGTTTTGGACTATATTTTTGCCTGTACAGATTCACCCCCCCCTCTCAGTACCTGTTTGGTACTATTTGTCTCATCATTGAGTTATTAGAGCCATCCCTATTAGGAGATTACAAAGACACTGTTAGGTGCCACCCGATTAAGGGATTTTCTTTAAGGCTTGTTAGAACCTTTACCCTGTTAAAGCTATCCTTGTCATAGGACTTAGGATTATCATTTAAGATGTCACCCAGTTAAGGGATTTTACAAAGGGACCTATTAAAGTCCACCTGATTAAGGGATTTTACTGTTGTAGTTATTAGAAAGTAATAGAGAGAATCATCTGTTGTAATAGCTACTCTTAGCTTAATTAGATCCAAATGAAGTTTTTTAGTTTGACCACCGGTTACACTTGCTCTGCACTCTACCGGTACTTTGCATCACACTTTCTCTACACTCTACTAGTGCTCTGCATTCTTTCTCTTCTCTTCACACTTTCTGAGCTCTGCACACTTTCTTCACCAACTTGCTATTCACTTAGCAGTTCTACCCTTTTCTCACCTTGCTGGATTGCCTCTTCTCAAAATTGCACTTTGCAATTTTACGATCAATCATTTTGGTTTTCATCAAAAACCTTTATACCATATTTCGCCAACACATACTCACTGATTCCTCAATCCGTTTACACCTAAAAATTGGTATATTTGAAATTCAAATCTTTCTGAATCTTCCCGCACTCTCTTTGTGTGCTCTTCATCAGTCTTGCCAGCAACTCATCCTTGACTACCTTTGCAACTCATAATTTCACCAACCTCTGGGTCATGTTCTATCTTTTTAATGTGAATTGAAAAATCTACACAAATATCACCTTAACTATTTGTTAACTACTGCAAACTTCACTATTTGTTTTTTTGATGATATCTCACCATGATTGACTCACCTTTGGTCATCGCATCCAGCTTACCAATCACTACTCTGAGATTCCTGATGGATATCATCCTTCAACCTGTATCATCAGTTCACTGGTGTAACTCTTCACCTTTTCTCACCAGTCACTGATCATCAATCAGACTGATCACCTCTCTATCCAGAGTGTTCCGGTCATGCATAAAACTACTAGAGTGCATTCTGAGTCACCTCTTCTGACTACATCATCATTTCAACAATCAGTTTAAGAAACCGATCTCAACATTTATCAGATGCTTGACTGACTAGTTAGCTGCTCTATTTGTCCTTCAACCAATTAGTCTTCTACCAACATACTACTTAAGTGTGTCAATAATACATATTTGGGAAGCATTGAATCCTCCATACTATTTGCAGCCATGAGTAAACCATTGAATTTTACCACATATTCTTGCCTATGAGCTTGGCCTTGTTCACCGGTAAGTGCTGGTCATCAACGACAATACTAACTAATGAACCGATTGTGCCAACACCATTAGTTATGCCAACAATATGCCCCTTTGGCATTGATGGCAACACTTCAAACTTCTCTTTTAGCAACCAGTCACTTATGCTTCTTCTCTGTTGTACTGACTAGCTGCTCTATTTGATCTTGAGTAAAGATCTTACTCCCCCTTTCACTGGCTTCCATTCATGTCACATCTGACTTCATCTCCCTTCATGTTCTATCTGACTTCACTCCCCCTTTGACAACAATACGAAAGGTGTAGTCTAGACATCCTATTTCACATGCTGCAATGACTGCTGCCCCTAACAGGAGTAGTTCATAATCATCAATCCAAATAAATGTATTTTTTCAAGAAAATCATACCGGATTGATGTTGTTTCGATCTTCACTTACCTTAGAGTATGCAGGGGAATTACCCCTAGCTTACCTCTGAGATACTCAAAGGTATTCTTAGGTAGCGGCTTGGTGAATATGTCTGCAACCTGTTCCTTGGTTGGCACATATTCCAGTCTAACTTCTTTGTCATGCACCTGCTCCCTAAGATAATGATATTTAATTGTAATATGCTTGGTCTTAGAGTGCATGACCTAGTTTTTTGATATGTTGATGGCACTTGTATTGTCACAGTGTATCACCTCCAGTTCAGTCACCTTTTCTTGGATACCTTCACCTTCCAAGATCTACTTAATTCATACTACTTGTGTATAGTTGATTGCAGCAGCCACATACTCCACCTCAATTGTGGATTGAGAGATACAATTATGTTTCTTTCTTGTCCATGATACAATCCTATCTTCAAGAAATAATGCACCTCCAATAGTTCTCTTTCTGTCATCAATGTTCCCTACCCAATCTGCATCAGTGAAAACACTTAAGTTGAAATTTCCCTTATGTGGATACCAGAGACCATACTCATCAGTCCCCTTAAGATATCTAAATATCCTTTTAGCTACCACCATATGAGTCTCTTTTGGATTTGTAGCAAATGTAGCAACCAAGCCAACTGCTTGTGCTATATTCGGTCTATTGTGCACTACATACTGCAACTTATCGATCATGGATCTATATAGTGTCTCATTCACTTCATTAGCCTCATAATTTTTGGAGAACTTGCAACCTGTAACCATCGGGATTCCATCAAGTTTTGAATCTTCCATTCCAAAGGTCTTCAATATTTCCCTTATATATTTGGTTTGGCTAATGAATATACCATTCTTTATCTGAGATACTTGTAGACCGATAAATTTTATTTCACCGATCATGGACATTTCAAATTTTTTCTTCATTTCTTCTGCAAAACCTTTGCTCATCTCATCATCTCCTCCAAAGATGATGTCATCTACAAAAATCTCTGCAATCAAATGTTTTCCTTCTTGTCCAGCCTTCAAATACAAGTTACTATTATGACCAGTTCTCATGAACCCTATACTTATCAGGTATGAGTACAACCTCTCATACCAAGCTCTTGGTGCTTGTTTTAGCCCATACATAGCCTTTTTCAGCTTACACACCATGTCTCTTCCATCTTCTGAAGCAAAACCTTCTGGTTGCTCAATGTACACTTCTTCCTCTAGAACACCATTCAAGAATGTCAATTTGACATCCATTTGGTAGACCTTGAACTTCTTGTAGGCAGCATAAGCAAGCAAGATTATGACTCCTTCCAGTCTAGCCACCGGTGCAAAGGTCTCTCCATAGTCCAAACCTTCTTCCTATGCATACCCTTTGCAAACTAACCTTGCTTTGTTTCTTACTACTTGACCGATTTCATCCATTTTGTTTCTAAACACCCACTTGGTGCCTATTGCATTTTTGTTCTCTGGTCTGGGCACAAGAGTCCAAGTTTCATTTTTCTCAATCTACTCCAGTTCTTCATCCATAGCCTTAATCCAGTCTTCATCTTTCAGAGCCTCCTTTGTTGTTTTGGGTTCAATTTTAGAGAGTAGACAGGCACTCTCCCTTTCTTTTCTTCTAGTCAGTACTCCTGCATTTTTGTCACCGATAATATTGTCAGCAGGATGATTGTTTCTGACATAACTTGGTTGTACTAGTTCATTTCTTGGAGCTTCTTCTACAAGTTGTGCAGGTTCTACCTCACATGTTTCCTCATTTGAATCTATATTAAGATTCTCTGCAGTAGGTTCGACCGGTACAGCGTAATCAAATCCTTGAAAGTCCTTGATGGACTTGAAAATCACTGAGAGGAGGGGGTGAATCAGTGACACCAAAAACCAAACTACTTTAAACACTAACCGGTAGATGAACTTAATAAAGCTTTTACACACAATGCATATAATCCAAAATGATATAACAACATCCACAAAAAGTAAAGAATCCACCATAACACAAGTGTTTATATGTGGAAAACCCAAATAGGTAAAAACCATGGTGAGATGAGACTCACGAGTTAACTATCTGCAGTAATAGATAACTGACCAGTTAAGGTCTACAAAATGCTCTGCCAGGAGCGAATCTTGTTAGAGATCCCAAACTATATTAGAAGCTTATACCCTGTTAGGATTAACCTCGGTGGAGGATTTCAGAATCCAAACTAATGGATCACCTTGTTAGAGCTTACCCAGTTAAGGGATTTGATTCTGTTGTAATGGTTAGAAAACAATAAGAATGGTTTGATATGTTCTGAGTAGCACAATACTTGCTTGATCAGATCCTTCTAAGAACAATCAACACTGCTCTTCAACACACTCTTCATCTTAACACTTATCACTCTTCAACAAACACTTTTTCTCTTCATGCATACCATTGTACTAAAAGGAATTATTGAGATGTCAATATATAGACATTTAGATTTCATGTCATCCTAATCATGACACAATTTCCTAGGTGTCGTGTATCTAGACAAGTGATCATAACTCATCATAAAAATGACCACCAAGTAGTCGGTGCTAGTAACTCATCATAGAAATAACCAAATACCGGTTGGAACGATCAATACCAGTTTGAATAAAACATATGAACCATTGTCGTTGAATCTCTACTTGATCTCCATCTTTATCTTGATCTTGATGTCGACTTAGTATAACCACAGGTTGTCCCTTATGCACATACCAGTTGACACAGAGTACAGGTTAGAGATTAACCACAAGGTATACCGGTTGACAGTGTAAACAATTTACGTTACACCGGTAGTCAATATAATCATATGTGTGTGAGAGAGTGTTTCATCAATGACAACAAGTGATAAATACATTACAATCATCATCAAGCCAACAATCTCCCCCTTTGGCATTGATGACAACACTTAGAAAATTTTACAGTAATACCGCTAAGTGTGCATACACAACAAAATTACACATATACTCATACACCCCCTTAATGCATGCATAAATACAAAATTTTCAGAAACACACATACATATTTCTACTCCCCCTTTGACAACACTGCCAAATTGAAAAGATAAAATATATACATATATAGAAAATTTGTATCAAATTGTTCAACATATATAACAATAACTTTAAAAAATGTTCATGCATTAGCTAATCATATAAAAATAGCATTGAAGCTCTTCTTCATCTGTGACAAAGCATTTTCCCATAATTGTAGTATATTTGCAATATACTCAAATGTAGACGTTAGTTGGGAATGGAATTCTTCCATTGAGTCCATTGTGCAGGTTTTAGGAGCTGCAAGAATAACTCTTGCATTGGAGTAGGCCCTCTAAAGAATGCCTACTTGTGATGTGAGCAGACTTTTGAGGTCTTTAAGAGAGCAGAGTCTCTTTGCCTTCTCATTATCATAGTTGTCTAGTCTATTATGCAAATCATCTACAGAATTTTTAAAGGCATGTATGGAATCCTGGAGTCGGACATATGCCTTGCATATCCTTTCCATTTCTTGCTCTGTTTCAACTTGACTTTTTGAAATGTCAGAATAAAAGAAAGTAACATTGGAGGTAGAAGCAAGATACTTTCCTCCTATTTCAATAGCTTTACTCAACAAACTTTTATTGTGAGATAGAGCCATTTTTCTACTATCGATATCCTTTGCCAGTTTATCTCCATATTTCTTCTTGTGGCTCTTTTCAACATACAGTTGAGCAACATCTTCTAGTGACTTGATTTGATCAGATGCATCTGCAACTAACTGACCAAGTTTGCTAATGGGTGTAGAAAGATGTGCTATAGATGTTTCTGGTAGTAGACCTGAAAAAATTTCTACTATAGTTTGAATTGTCTCTGCTTCAACCCTTTGCTCTTTCAGTCTCTTCTTATGCACCCTAGATTGCATAACATTAGCAATCTTCATCATTTCCGATGCACTCAGATTGTTAATATTGTTTGGTCTAGAGATGCTTAGAGAATCATCATCATCATCTTCAAGTTGTTTCTTCTTTGCCGATTTAGGGGATACAACCTTAATGATAGCTTTCTCTATATTCTTCTTCATTTCCTATTGTGTGACAATAGTTTTGGTAGGCTCCTTCTGAATTTCTTGAATGGGCGGTGGAGATTGGAGTTTATCAAGTTGTTTTGCTGCTGGTGGATTGTCCACTTTTAGTTGAGTAGCCGGTTTCTCAACTAGTGTAACCTGTACATGAGTGATTTCTCGGGGCTCCATATCTAGTGCAGTGTTGTCTCCTGATAGCTCCACTGTGTTTTGAACATCTTCATCAACAAGAATAATGGAATCATCCTTCTTCTTGAGAGGATAGACCTCATCAGGTTGAATAATCTCCTCTTCATCCATTTCCAGTCTATTAACATCATCAGATATGTCTTTTGTATCCTTATTCTTAGAAGAATGGATGAGTTCTTCCATCTTTGTGATTCCACAGGCTATCTGATGTGTCCCAGTTTCAACAATTGCCCTTTTACCATTAAGAAGCTTCAATCTTCTTGCTTTAAAATAAAAATGTGCTTTGTACTGATCAACTAAAGCACTAATTCCATCTGTAGATAAATTGGGAAAATATTGTACAAATATTTCATCAATAATTTCTTTTTCCAAATTTATAGCATCCTCCCATTTATCTAAAAGAATATTATACAAAGAGATTGAAATAACCTTTTTCAGATCATGTGGAAATCTACTGTAATGACACAAATGAGTGATTACCTATTGAATCACTTTCTCTTTCTCATCTTCAGTGAAAGAATCAAAATATTCTTTTACATTGTCAAACCTATTAGTCCCTAGTGTCTTCATTGTTCTTTCAAAATGGGTATCTAGTTTGTAAGCAACTATATCAATAGGTGTAGTTGCCTTTGGCACTACCTTTACCTTCTTGGATATTTTGCCGGTTGCTTTTTCTTTCTTAGGTTATTCATCAGAGTCTGTTCCCTTAGACTCTGGTTGCAAAATTAATTTCTTGCCTCTCTTCTTTGTCTCCTTCTTAGTATGTACTTTGGGTTTTGGTTCCTTTTTGGTTAGGACACTCTTGGTAACCCTAGTGCTCTTTGTTGTTGGAGATGCTTCATTAGACTTTTTATTCTTTCATTTTGTACTTTTGACAGGTGCAATATTGGTTTGTTCAAGTGTCTCTTGGACTGCCACAATGTCCAATTTTGCTTGCCTCTTATCTATAGGTGATGCTAGTAGGGTATTAGCATAACCAACCAGTAGACCATGGTTAACCTCTTAACTTGTCTTCCATTTATTCTTCTCTTGGCTCAATTTCTTGCATTAAGAAAAAGTCAGTGGTAAGGGTGAAGATTATGTCCTTCTCAAAGTGTTTTACCACATCTTTTGGTAGCCTCATTCTCATACTCATCTTCTTTTGGAACTCATTGAAATACATATTCAGGGTAGCATGGAAAGTATTCTTTATAGCCTTGATGTTGTTCTTGATTTGAGCTGAGACTGGTGAGTCCTTTGACCACTCAATGTCTCCAATCCCTGGTAGAAAGTTCTGAAAGTAAAATAATAGACCGACTAATAGGTGACCATACTTGAATTTTTGATTGCTATCCTTCTTGATAGATTGCAAATTCAAAAATAATTGTCTCCTGATAGCTTCACAGAGATCATAGTCTGCATTATCAACAATCATTTTGTGAGCTGTGTGAACTGCTACAAATGGAATATTGTTAAGTCTACTGGAGTAAAATACTCGGTAGCCTATAACCATTGCTGCTAGTTTTACTACAAGGTCCTTAATGTTGTTGACGAAAAAAACATGCCCGTCAGATGTAGAACCGGTTAATTTGAAGACAGTGTCCTTTAGAATTTTCCTTAGCTTGCATACTTCACTGGTTGAGAAATAGCCAGTCACAGCCTGGATGGATTCCTTTGTAATTGTGTGAGTCCTTTCTAAGTACATGTTTTCTCCATGAAATCTACTCAAAATTATTCTAATATGTGCTTCTTCAAAATCATCAAGAAAATAAGAGGCATTATGAAAACCCTTTTCAAAAATCCTAGCATACTGTGTCTTAATCTTGCCATTCTTATCGCAAAGTGATTTCAACTATGTGTAGATATATAGAGACCCTAAGTCTTCTAACTTGCAGTCAATATAACTGGACAAATCACCTTTCACCAAACTCTTCTCGGAACTTGTGATAATGCATTATATGACAAAATATTATCTGCCTTTTGAGCTTCCATAGGCTCAGAAGTGATCATCAACCTCTCTACAGACTTTGAAGTAGATGCCATTCTAGATGAACAAGATTTGAAGTGGTATGTTCAAAGAAATACCTTGTTTCATGCACGTTGCCCTATTTACCAGTTGAAATACCCAAGTGCACACCAGTTCGACCTTCTGCAACCTTTAATTCAACTTAATTTTACAAATCATGAAACAATTTGGTAATTTATAGAAAGACAATCTTACTCAGCTCAGCAAGTGCTCCAAATTTCTTTCTTGAATGTGTTAGGGTAAAAATGATAAAGTAAAACTCGCTTTTATCCTTTTTACCTACTGCAACAAATGCTTGCTCGTTAGGGTTACAAACCCTAATTTCACTGGTCAACTGGAAAACCGGTTGATAACATGTTGACAAAAAGTTACCAAAATTTTATGTTTCAAAATTCTTTTGCCGCTCATTTTTCACAAGGGGTCCGGAGATATTTTACCATTAAGCTCCCCTTAGCCATATTAAGAAGGCTTAAGTCACCGGTGCAATGTTCTCTTCACTAGGTGAAGGAACAGTTTCTTATTTAGGCGACTCATCTCTTTTCTTCTTCCAAATTCGATTCATTTCCTCTCTGGTTTCTTCAACATTAACTTTCTACTTTCCCCTCCTGATCTTTAGAAGAGTTGACCGGTTTGTTGTTTCTGGATCTACAAAATTTTGCTAAGTGCCCCGGTTTGTTACAATGATAACAAGACATACCAGATGATCTCCAAGGTCCTACATTTCCTCTTCATGTTCTTCTTCTGCAATTCATAGCCACATGACCAAAGTTATTACAGATCGTCCAAATAACATTTGTTACCTTTTCAATCTCAAATGGACTAAACTGGTTGCCATAGGATCTTTGCTAGTTCAAGTTTACCCATCTATCAAAGTTCCTTATCTGGTCACCATTTGGTCTTGGATGCATGTGTGGTACAAGATTGTTTGCTCCATATTTGCACTCAATAGATCTATGTCCATACATTCCACATGCGAAGCAATGACCTTCAAACTTCTTGGATACATACCTAGCATTAGTATTGTAACTTGGATTTCTGTTAGGTTTGTCTCTGTAAACATTTGTAGTGTGACCAATTTTATGGCAAACAATGCAGACATGTTTAAAGACCTTCTTACTGGTAGGCTTATTGATCTTAGAAGCAGATTTGTTCTTAGGATTGTGCCCTTTGTACCAGAGGATTCACCTTTTTCAGTTGTATGAAAACCAAGTCCAGAGACATCACCCTTCATTCTTTGTGATTGAATTTGTTCTTCCAGCATGGTAGAACTCTTGATGAACTTCTCCAATTTCCCATTGGCTTCAGTAAGCTATTTTGTGAGATCTTCATTATGCTTTGACAGGGTCTCTTTCAGAGATGATGCAAGTTCAAGATCTAGCTGTAGGTTCTCCTTTTCTTCTCTTTCAGCAATCAAATGCTCATGCATAGTGGCATTTTCCCATTTGATCTTTGAAATCTCTTGATCTCTTTCCTTGATAAGATCTTCAGCAGCTCTTCTGGCTTCTAGTTCCTGACTCATGCGGATAGTGAGACCTTCTAGCTCTCTCCTTAGATTCAGTTTCTCACCGTTTAACTTTTCAACTTCCTCTGCTAAAGCATCAATATTGGCTTCATCTGAAGAACTATTATCAGATATCTCTAATAGTTGTTCAATTAGCTCTCTCCTTTCAACTTGAGAAGCTTTTAGTTTGACCCTTAGGTTTTCAAGCTCATTTCTGCTAGCTTCTAGCTTCCAAGCCATTTCGAAGTAGCTCATGTCCCCCATGGTGGTTTCAAGGCTCCCTTCTAAGAGGTTAGGCTTCAAAGAAGTTAGGCTCTAATACCAATTGATGGACTTGAAAAGCACTGAGAGTGGGGGGTGAATCAGTGACACCAAAAACCAAACTACTTTAAATACTAACCGGTAGATGAACTTAACAAAGCTTTTCCACACAATGCATGTAATCCAAAATGATATAACAACATCCACAAAAAGTAAATAATCCACCATAACACAAGTGTTTATACATGCAAAACCCAAATAGGTAAAAACCACAGTGAGATGAGACTCACAAGTTAACTATCTGCAGTAATAGATAACTAACTGGTTAAGGTCTACAAAATGCTCTACTAGGAGCGAATCTTGTTAGAGATCCCAAAGCTTGATTAGAAGCTTATATCCTATTAGGAGAAGTACCTTGTTAGGAGTAACCTCGGTGGAAGATTTCAGAATCCAAACTAATGGATCACCTTGTTAGAGGATTTATACATTGAAGCTTGATAGAGCTTACCCGGTTAAGGGATTTGATTCTGCTATAATGGTTAGAAAACAACAAGAATGGTTTGATCTATTCTGAGTAGCACAATACTTGCTCAATAAGATCCTTCTAAGAATAATCAATGCTGCTCTTCATCTTAACACTTATCACTCTTCAACAAAAACTTTTTCTCTTCATGCATACCATCATACTAAAAATATTTACTGAGATGTCAATATATAGACATTCAGATTTCATGTCGGCCTAAGGAAATCATGATACAATTTCTTAGGTGTAGTGTATCTAGACAAGTGATCATAACTCATCACAAAAATGTCCGCCAAGTAGTCGGTGCTGGTAACTCATCACAGAAATAACCAAATACCGGTTGGAACAATCAATACCGGTTTGAATAAAATATATGAACTGTTGTCCTTGAATCTCCGCTTGATCTCATTCTTTATCTTCATCTTGATGCTGACTTAGTATAACCACAAGTTGTCCCTTATGCACATATCGGTTGACACAAAGTATCAATTAACCACAAGGTATACCAATTGATGGTGTAAACAATTTATGTTACACCGATAGTCAATATAATCATATGTGTGTGTGAGAGTGTTTCATCAATGACAACAAGTGACAAATACATTACGATCATCATCGAGCCAACAATCCTCTGGTTCACTCTTGTTGTGTTGTTCATTTTTCTCGGAGAACTCATCAACTCTGACATTTGCACTCTCCACAATCTTACCGGTCCTTTTGTTCAAACACCGACATACTTTACCCTTTGTGGAGTAACCTAAGAAGGTTCCTTCATTACTCTTAGGATCGAACTATCCAGAGTACTCATCCGTCTTGATGTAGCACTTGCTTCCAAATACCTTGAAGTAACTCACATTAGGTGAGTATCCACACCATAATTCATAGGGAGTCTTATTTGTCCCCTTCTTCACCTATATCTAGTTCAAGGTATACACAACAATACTCACTACTTCTCTCCAAAATACATGTGGAATATCCTTTTGAATCATTAGATTACTCACACAATCAATTAGAGTTATGTTTCTTCTTTCAGTAATCCCATTTTATTGAGGTGTTCTAGGTGCAGACATCTGTCTCATAATCCCCTGTTATTCATAGTAATTTATGAACTCTTGAGAGGTGAACTCTCCTCCTCTATCCAATATCAAAAAATTTAGACTCTTACCAGTTCCTCTTTCCACTCGAGCCTTGAAGACCTTGAACATGTGAAAGGATTCAATTTTTCTTATAAGAATACAACCCACATCATTCTTGTGAAATCATCTACAAACAACATGAAGTACCGGTCCCCATAGAAACTCTTAGTCCTCATAGGACCACACAAATTTGTATGTACTAAGTCTGGCACATTCTTAGATGAATAACATTTGTTGTTGAAACTAGATCCGATCAACTTTCCTAGCTGACAATCTTTACACATAGCATTCTCAGGTTTCATAATGCCAGACATACCTCTGACAGACTTCATTTTACTAACCTTTGCTATGCTATCAAAATTAACATGACACAATATTTTGTGCCACAGTCAATTGTCTTCTACCTTTTCCATTAGGAAACTTTCTATAGTGATGTCTAGGTAGAATAGATTACCTTTAGTTTGTTTACTGGTAGCAATCAGACCTCTTGATTTATCACTTATTTTGTATATTCCTTCATTAAACTCCAACCGATAACCCTTATTGTTAAGTTGTGCAACACTTAACATAATATACTTTATCCCTTCTACCCAGTAAACATCTTCACAATTGATTTTATCATTTAGGGAAATAGATCACTTACCTTTTACCAAACAAGGAGCATCATTGGCGAATCTCACCAGTCCTCCATGCTGAGGAATTTGTTCTTGTCACCAGTCATGTGCTGAGTGCAACCACTATCAATTATCCAGTCTCCACACCGATTTGAACTGGAAATTAGTTCCATATCACTTTCATTTGTTCTATCTTCCTTTACCACTACAAAAGAAATCCCTTCTCCATTAGATCCTTATGATTCTTCATCGTGAACTCCTTCTTCCATAAGATAGCACTCATTCTTTCTCTTCTCTTTGTATCTTCTAAAATTATCCTTCCTATCATTGTTAGGACATCTGGATGCAATATGACCTATTTTATTATGTGAGAAACACTTTAGGGGTAGTTTACCTCTGTACTTCCCTTTTCCTATTGACAACCTTCTTGCTATTAGAGCTTCAAGCTCATCTTGTTCTTGGTCTTTAGATAACAAGCTGTCATGTTCATGATAATGACTGGTTCTTAGAGTAGAACTACTTACATTTTCTTTTCTTCTCATTGTTGATGCAAGTGTCATGGAAGATTTGAAGACAACATCAATCTTAGGCATATTGTTATCATAGTTGCTCAGTTCAAAGGCAGTCAACTTACCGATTAGGGAGTCAAGTGTAACATTAACTAATCCCAAAGATCTGAGTTCCTGAATTGCAGAAACCCTTATGGCATATTGTGGTAGCAAGGTTTTCAAGATTTTGCTAACCACATCATCTTCTTCAAGTTTTCCTCCAACACTTTTGATGAAATTTACCACATCCTTTATTCTTTTGTTGTACTGATCTATATTTTCTACTTCTTGCATCCTCATCTCATCAAATTTGCCTCTTAAACTATCCACCTTAGCCTTTTGTACATGAGGATCTCCTCCATAAATAGTCTTCATCTTATTCCACATCTCATAGGTTGTTTTCAGATCTTGAACTTCAACATACTCATTATCAAATAGAGTGCTAGCAATCACATCCATAGTTGCAGTGTTATCTTGCCTCTCTTTCATCTGATTTGTAGTGAGAAACTCTATAAGTTCATTGTACTCTATGCTTACATGATTCCATTATTGATCTCCTTGGGTTCTTAGGTAGAGCTTCATTTTACCACACCATAATGTGTAATTCTCCTTAGAGAACTTGGGGCCTTCCTTTCACATCATCTTGGATTTTTCCTTAAGCTGTTAAGCTCTTCTGAATCTAAGGACCAAGGCTTTGATACCAATTGTTAGTCCCAACTGGTGCTGAGAGGGGAGGGGTGAATCAACACTATACTGGTTTTTGCCAGATTTAACCTTAATCAAAACTTCTATTCAAACTTAATACTTATCAGTATAAAAAATATTAATAAGAAACATGTAGACATTAAATCAAACACACATGACTACCAAGATTTATCACATGGAAACCCAAATGGGATAAAACCACGATGTGAGTAGAAACTCACAAAATATGCACTCTTCTGGAGTACACCTGGTGAGGAGCCATCCCTGTTAGGAGATTACTAAGACATTGTTAGGTGTCACCCGGTTAAGGGATTTTCTTTAAGGGTTGTTAGAACCTTTACCCTGTTAGAAGTATCCTTGTCAAAGGACTTAGGATCATCATTTAAGATGTCACCCTGTTAAGGGATTTTACAAAGGGACCTGTTAAAGTCCACCCGATTAAGGGATTTTACTATTGTAGTTATTAGAAAATAATAGAGAGAATGAGTTGTTGTAATAGCTACTCTTAGCTTAATTAGATCCAAATGAATCTCTTTGGTTTGACCATTGGTTACACTTTCTCTACACTCTACCGGTGCTCTGCATCAGACTTGCTCTGCACTCTACTGGTGCTCTACATTCTTTCTTTGCTCTTCACACTATCCGAGCTCTACACACTTTCTTCACCAACCTTCTATTCACTTAGTAGTTCTACCCTTTTCTCACCTTGTTGGATCGCCTCTTCTCGAAATTGCACTTTGCAATTTTATGATCAATCATTTTGGTTTTTGTCAAAAACCTTTATACCATATTTTGCCAACACATACCCATTGATTCCTCAATCAATTTACATCTAAACTTGATAGATTTGAAATTCAAATATTTTTGAATCTTCCTGCACTATCTTTGCATGCTCTCCATCAATCTTGCCAGCAACTCATCCTTGATTGCCTCTGCAACTCATTATTTCACAAACCTCGGGGTCGTCTTCTATCTTTTTAATGTGAACCAGAAAATCTGCACAAATCTCACCTTAACTGGTTGTTAACTGCTATAGACTTCACTATCTATTTGTTTGATGATATCTCGTCATGACTAACTCACCTTTGGTCATTGCATCTAGCTTACCGGTCACTGCTCCAAGATTCCCGATGGATATCATCTTTCAACCTATATCATCAATTCACCAGTGTAACTCTTCACCTTTTGCCACCAGTCACTGATCATCAATCAGGCTGATCACCTCTCTATCCATAGTGTTTTGGTCATGCATAAGTATACTAGACTGCATTCTGAGTCACCTCTCATGACAACATCATCATTTCAACTATCAGTTTAAGAAATTGATCTCAACATCTATCAGATGCTTGACTGACCGGTTAGCTACTCTATTTGTCCTTCAACCAATTAGTCTTGTACCAACATATTGCATAAGTGTGTCAATAATGCATATTTGGGAAGCAGTGAATCCTCCATACTATTTGCAGCCATGAGTAAACCATTGAGGTTTACCACATCTTCTTGCCTATGAGCTTTGCCTTGTTCACCAGTAAGTGTTGATAATCAATGACAATACTAACTAATGAACCGGTTGTGCCAACACTATTAGTTATGCCAACAATCCTTGAATGAATCAGTCAACATCTTTAACTGTTGTATGCTTGGCGGTGATGCATTAATGGTTACTTTTGAAAGGCCTTATTGCAAGAATTTTACGATGTCATCAACCAACTCTTTGGACAACATATGAGTTTGTGATATCTCCTTCCATGTAGAGCGGTGAAGAACATCACCAATATATAACATGTATTGGAGAAATGTCTATCAGATTCATTTAACCTTCTTGAAACAAACTTGAAGTACCTGTGTTGTGACCAATAGATGAAACTTTAATTATGAGCTCAATGAGTCCTTAAATAAATCATCGTAGGGAGATGAAGATTCCTAACTAGTTTCAGAACTACTTCCCACCTATTTGTCATCTTTCTCCTTTTTTACATTTGTATCTAGATAATTTTCTAGAGTCTTCTCCACATTAATATTTGCAATGTTCATCGAAGGAGGAGGAATTGATTTTTATGTGTTATGTTTAGTGTTATCTAGAAAATTCTCTTCTTTCTTCACTTTTATATCTTGTTGATCATTTTTCAAAAGGGAGATTATTATCTTTTCTTTTTTTGTTCTTCATGATGTTCTGGAAAGGATGTGTCTTGTATTTCTTCTTCTTCAAAACTAATATATTTTATTATTACATCTTCTCCTTCATTCTATGGAGGAGCACTTTCCTCACCAACCAGAATGTCACCCAAGATGTTTGTTGTTTTCTCTTTAGTTTTCTTAATCAACCTCTTGATTTATTCTCTACATTTTCCCATAATAATGTTGATTCTTTCCTTGGGCCTCGGTCTAGTAGCTAGTATATGTGATTATTTTACTCTCCCCTCTCATGTCAAGGATCCACTACTCTTCTCTAAGGATTTTATTCTTATCTTTGCCTCTTCCAAGATTGCTTGATGTCTCTCTATACTCAAATTGTTGGCAAGAATATTTGGTATCTCATCAAGGATCTTATTGAGACACATATTGAAGTTCCTCATGCATATGATAATTTCTTTTTCAATTGGTTTACTATCAACATCAAGCACTTTATCATATAATTTTTTTGTTTTCTTATAGAACCGTGTTGCACAATTGTATTTGCAATAGCATCAAGGTCCAATGGCACATGTTTGGTCTCTTGTGGTGTAGCTCTTTTAGACTTCTTCTCCTTTCCTTCACTTTTATCCTTTGGATTTTCTTCTTCCTCTATCTCCCTTGATCTTTTCCCCCTTTTTCTAAAAATATTTTTTTCCTTTTTCTCTTCTTCTTCTTCTTCCTCATCATCATTATTATCAAGTTTCATTTCATCTCTTTTTTCAATCTCAATCTACCTAGGAGCTCTTTTCTTAATAATTTTTTCTTTGATAGGAGTTTTGGATGAAATCTTCGTTGTGCCAAAAGATAGAGATTTCTTCAAAGGAATGACATAAGTTGCAATTGAGGACCTATTAGATTTTCTTGTAGCGTGTCCTGAAGTTCCTTCCTCAAAGGGAACACTCTACAGAGCCATCCCAAAGGTATAAAATACCGTAGGAAGATCAATTTTTTTATTCAATGTATCCATTCATTTGGCATGGCCTTCTTCCACTTTCTTCTTGATTATTCTTTTCATTAATTCAACCAGATATCCCAAACCTTTCTTTTGTGGGATCCTTTGATAATTTCAACAAAAACTCAATATTGCTTTATACATCTTTTGCAAACACTTCATAACGAAGATCTAGTAGCCAACTAGGCCTTCTCTTAACAACTTCAATAAAGCAATCATCTTTGTCAGCCAAAAATGTAACTTCATTCTTATATCCTTTTACCAAATCATCAGAAATTATTTCTCTCACATGAATCTCCATTTGTAAATTCTTAAAAAAGCCTTTGTATGAAGAATTGTAGGAGGCAATGTCATCTTTAAAACTTCTATTAAAACTTCTAATCTATATGCTCCTACTGGCAAGAACTTGTCCCACTATTTTTCCTTAACACCAAACAATTTATTCAAAAATAGAAAGGCTAAGCAAATGATCAATAAACCAACTGAAGTTATATTTTGTATTCTTTGTTCTCTTCAGGTTCTTCAATAGTTGCACCCTTAACAACTCACATTGGCTGAAATTCGCTAATTCCTTGACCATCAGACATGCCATTTGAATGGTTGTACTAGTCACAAACCCTTCTCTGTTTGAATAGTAGATTTTATATACGTGATGCCTTTTGATGCATACAAGATGCCTAGGTCCACAATATCTTCAACTGTCATACTTCTACTATCAAACTTTGAACCATTTAATTTTGTAACTGTTATATTCTTTATTGCCTTCATCACTGAAAAAGGTTTGGTGACACACAATCTAGTCAATGCCCTAATAGCATCCTTTATAATCTTGTATGGCTTCTCCAAATACATGTAGTCATCATGAATCTTGCTCAATATTATTATAATCCACTCATGGTCATAGCTAGAATTAGGGAAGTCCTTCCAAATGTCTAGTCCTATATCCGTAATGTTCTTGTATTTCGGGTTGTAAGTATAATCTTCCTTAATCAATTGTTGTCACAACTCTTAAAACCCCAAATGACTAATCCATCAAAGGCACATGTATGTAAGCCCTAATATCCTCTGTAAGCACGACACCCAAGGGAACATTAAAAAGTGCACCATTTTTATCCTTTTCTTTGGCCACACATGGGCATGGCTTGAATTTTGGCCTCGGTTGCATAGAAGAATCGATAACAATGGGACTAACCATAATAGAAACACCTTCAAGAACAAATTTTGTGAAAGAAGTTTTGAAATACCCGAGAAAATAGAGATGATTTTTTGCACAAACTTCAAATTATTCATCGACAAGGTTTCAAATCATCAAATCTTTTCTTATTTAAGTGAATGCACAATCTTGATGTACAGATCCATTCTTCTGCTGACTTTTTTGCTAGCAATTGACACTCATTCGGTAAGGACAATGGCACTTAGAGTTGTCATTGATGGCAACTCAACTTCTGGTGTCTATATCTTCCATCGAGATTCATTGATCTATCATTTACTTTGTTTGGGTTAACCGGTATTCACTACACTCAACTGATATATTCACTTTGCATTACAACTAGTAACGTGTATTTGGAACCCAATTAAGGATGGGACCCCACTAAGATATCTTGTGGCCCCGATTATTTCATTCATGGAATTTTTGCTAGCATGTGAAGGACAACATGATCATTGAAATTATGTATGTTATACCTTGTGATCCGACAGCCGACAAGGTTATATCCTTAATTGAAGCCGACATGGTGAAAAATTAACAGGGTATTTAAGGAGATCTTTTAGCGATGGATTACATGATGATTTTTGGAATGTGATTATGGTTGCGAATTAATCAGAGATTGATGGTATGCATTTTTTGTCAGTGATAGGAAGCTTTAGTGCACAATTCCACGCGCGTAGTCTCAACCGGTAGTAGAATAGGGAAGAATAGAGCATCAATGAAATGGTACATAGTGAGGGTTAACAGAGCTGAAACCAGAACTTATCCAACATGATTAGATGCATCTTATGAGTTTATTTTTTATTGTAATCACTTTGTAATACTATGTAAGTTGGTGAGACTGCTATTTGAGCAGTGAGCTCTAGGTAGTTGGGTTGATTGCATGTGCAATCCCCTCTATATAATATTTGTATACCTTGATCAAGTATATAGATATTGTGGGTATCAACCCCACCGTGATTTTTCCCTTTGTAGGGTTTTCCACCTATAAATATTGGTGTTATGGTGTTTCTTCTTTATGTGTTATTTGGTTTATGCACTTTAATTTTATTTACTGTTAACCGGTTCATAAGCAATAAGTTCAGAATTAGTTTTACCGATAGAACATTGATTCACCCCCCTCTTACTGTTCTTGGATTCCAACATTTTTTATCAGAGCTAGTTCCTTGGAAGAAGTTGAACCACTTGTGGAAGATCTGGAACTTGGAATCAATGGAAACCAGTTTGCAACAACAACTTCAACTTGCTCTTGAGGGTCTTGATAATGAGAAGATGGAAAATAGTAAATTGAAGAATGAACTAATGCAAGCCAGAGAACACATAATTTCATTGCAAGGAAATCTTTCAACTGTTCAAGCCAAGAGGAAGGAACTCTGTGATCAATTGTAAAATCAGAACAGTGATGAGGAAGATGCTATGAAGGATCAATGTCAAAAACTCACTCAGGAGAACACTATCTTGAAGAATGAGATGCAAGCCTTAACCATGAGAATGTTGAAGGAGATTGAAGACAGAAAGAAGAATGAAGAAAACCTAGCTCAAGAATTGAAGGATAGATATGATGAATGCAACAAACTAACACATGAGAATAACATGTTGAGACTTGAGTTGGTCTAGTCTCAAAACAATGAACAGGAACTTGAGAGACAAATTATAATCATGAGAGATGACTTAGTCACTACAAATGAATTTACAAGGACAAATTCAAAGCTAGCTCTGCCAAACTTGATGAACTGCTGAAGAGTCAAAGATATGCTAATGACAAGAGAGTTCTTGGTTATGAAGAAGGAGAAAGCTTTGGTAATGCACAACATGATCAATCATCCGGTCAAAAGAAGAATCATGTCAACAACCAAAACTATAAATCATCGGTAAGACAACCTAATTCTCATAATTCAATGGTACATGCTTTGTTTGCAATAAATATGGTCATATAGCAAGTCAGTGCAGAAATAGGAATAATTAGAACAATGCATCATTCATCGGTCTTGGAAATGTAATATTTCATGCATGTAGTAGATTTGGACATATGACTAATGAATGCAGATCAAAAGGAAATCAAGGAAATCAAGGGTTTCACAAAGAAATTCAGAAAAAACAATATTGTCTGTTATGCATGCAACAAGATTGGACATATTGCTAAATATTGTAGAAGTAAGAACCCATCGGTAACTAATGGAAATGCAAATGAGAAAGGAAAGGCAAAGGTGGAATATATCAGAAAATAGCATGAGAAAAGATGGGTAAGGAGATCAAATACACAACCGACAGAACACTTGGTAGAGCCATCAGGTCCTGCACTGGAAGTAGGAAGAACCGGTAACTAAGGCACTTTGCCTTAGGGGTAGGAAAATCATTGAAGATCATGAAAATACCCTAGATTAGATTTGTAGTCAGAGAATTATGATTGTGGATGGGTAATCAAGAGACTTCAAGTGTTTACCAAAACCTACTTGCAGATTATGTGACCTGGTCAGTCTTCCCGGCAACATTTATGACAGTGAAAAAATAGTGTTAATGGCGATAAAAGGGAAAAGTTAAGTTATTTTCTTCACTTAGCGATCGAGCATTCAAAAGAGAAATTTCCAAAGCATTCAATTGTCCACGACGATTTTTGCAACCATTTTCTCTTCAAAGCAATCTCATCATCCAACAATATCTTGAGGTATTTTCATTTGCAAAAACCCTAGCTTCAGTATCTGTTAGGAAATAGAATGATAGCTGAGAGGGGGGGGAATCAGTTGTCAATAAATTACAACCCAAAACTAATTAATCCAACTTAAAACTTAGTGCCGGTAAAATAGATTAACAGTTATAGCAGTACCGGTACAACTTAATGCATGAAGAAGAAAGGAAAACAACATCCACAACACATGACACAAATATTTTGACATGGAAACCCTATAAGGGGAAAAACCACGGTGGGAAAACTTACCCACAATCAGATGATAATATTGTAGATAGTAAGTGTATACAATAATGGGGTCGGCACATGCAAAAAGGCCAACCGCCTAGAGCTCACTGCTGAATCACAAAATGGGAGTCACACTAACTACAATTGGATGGTTAAATCTGATAAACAATGTACTACTTCAGAATAACATCTACAATGCTAGATTCAGTACCGATTTAAGCTCTGACCATGAGTGCCAAATACCTTCATAACCTTTTCTTCAACCTTTAAAATAATATCTGCATGATTCGCACAAGGATCTGTTTATACAATGATCTTCAATATTCACACACACTCATAATAATATTCAAATAAGATCTTACAATTATTTATACAAAACCCTAGGACCTTATCATGAGGTCCGCTCACTAAAGATGTTACAATTACAAAATAAGTCTTGATGTGATACAATGTGTCGGCTCAATCCATTTACACATTATTCAATCAATAAACCATTTCCAGAACGTGTCGTGCTGATCGGGAACATGATATCTTGTATCAGTCCATAACCTAGACCTATCTGCCGGTTAAGACAAATATGTGAACCTGATTAGTCTAATAAGAAAACCACCAAATGTAAACATCCAATCCATTTCTTAGACATAACCAAATGATCTCTAGATGATAACAAGTCATCATCACTATCGGTGAACCATATATCCTGTCGGTGAACCATATACCGGTGACTGTGCATAAGCCAATATCCATGTCGGGACCACAATGTGTCGGTTCAACAATAAACCAATATAACCAGAGTGCCAAATCAACAATGTAGACCTCTACAAAGATAAGTGTTGACATCAATGATAAAACCAATGCAACACATGATGAAGTCATCCATAATACCAACAGTATCCACATTTGATATCATGGCTTCTTCATCCAATGTCGATACTCCTTTGGTGGTGGAAATCAAGAACTGCCCCCATCCTGAATTCAAGAAGCATCCCTTCAAATCCCTTTTGGATGAACCATTGGGAGCATTCTTGAGTGTTTGCCATGGTGTTCTTCACACCGAAGACATTAGGGCATATATTCACTGTGACATTGAGGAGCTCAGAGGATATGAGTTATCTAGTGTCTTCACCAAGAATTTGATCACAAATAACCAACTGAAACCGGAATTTGCCCACTTGCAGAGGAAGGGTTTTACCCAATTCATGGATTTTCCACATTCGACGAGGTGGAATGAATTTGATACATACTAAGCTGCATTCATAGAGAATTTATCTAGTTGGACCGACCCTACAAGATCACTAAGGAGGTAATCAAGAACATCACTTGCCTACACAATATTGGAGGTCTACCCGACCCTAGGTGCAAGCTCTCTAACATAGAACTCTGCAAACTCACTGGCACCACCTTTGATGGTCGTTCGATGAGAGTTGATGATGTAAAGGAAATTGATGTTAAATTTGTCGCAATAATAATCAGATACAAAGTTTACCAGTCAAATCGGCTAAACTCTATCTCCAATAAAAACATTTTGATTGCTCATCAAAAGGTGAAGGAGGATGCATACTACAATCTCTGCAGTGTGATGCTGAAGGAGCTGATGTAAAACCTTTAGAAGATTAAACAAGACAAGAAAAACACCTTCCAGTATGGTTCTTTTGTTATTTGCCTAGCATTATACTTTTTGGGTACTGTTCCCAGTTATAGGAAGATATAATGGGCTTTTGATCGACCAGTAGCCACCCAGATAGCCCAAATATTGGATAGACAAGGGGATAAACTAAAAAAGGCAAATTTATGGGCATTTTTCAAAACTTTTCAGGAGGAAATAAAAAATAGAGCTATAATTCCCAAATCTATAGTAGAAAAATATAAAGATACAATATGTTTTATGGTAAATAAGGATGAATGTATGATGGAAGCAGTCTAGCCTAGAATAGTCTGGATTATGCCAATGGGTTATGAGGTGGACAAGGCCACATTGGATGCTTATGCACAACATCTACTACAAGCACCAATTGATGAGAAAGAGGAGAAATTTGGCATAGCCCGAGAGAAAGGATTGAAGGCTCACCAAGAACAGGTTGCATCGACAATCATAAGAAAAATTACTAAGGGTGTAGATGAAACTCTAATAAGTGAAGGGAATGATAGGACAAAATTAGAACAAAAAGTTAAAATTCTTGAAACCTAGAGAAGAGAAGAAATGAAACAAAAAGGAAAGGAAGAGAGGGAAGCAGGAAGGAAACTTAGACCACTCCCAATGTGGTCACAGTACTTACTGAGTCTTCCAAGAAACCAGAAGCATCATCTGCTAAGCTTGTCAGTTCTAAACCGGTTGAACAAGTAAAGAAAAAACAAAAGGCATCCCGACAGTATATGACAGTTTCTTCGGAGGAGACTGAGTCAGATGAAGAAATCAAGGTTACTCCAAAGAAGAAAGGGGTTTTTGCAAGGGTAGTATGGGAGAAGAAGGAAGAACAAAAGGAAGAACCAGCTAAGGAACCTCCCTGGAAACCTAAAATTACCATTGTACATAAACGCAAGCCAGATGAGCAGTCTAAACCGGAAGCCAAAAGGAGAACCGGTAAGAAGAAATTAGATGCTCAAGATATTATTGATCAAATTATTAATCATGGTAATTTAGATAATATTTCTACATTCTTTGATGAATTTGCTGAGAAGGATAAGAAGCAGATTGAGGAAGCTAGTCTTTTATATCTTGATTCTTTTAGTAGAGCATTGATTGAGTTAGAGAAAAAAATTCCTAAAGAATTGTATGATAAGCTAGAGGCCAAGAAATTACATGCACAAAATTTGGACCGACAGATATTGAGGAACATAATGTAAATGCTAAGCAACCGACTAGCATTCCACTAGCTACTACTGTACCGGCTAGTGAGTCCAATTTTGCAGTAGAGGATACCCCGATAGATAATGTATATAATACAAAGGATACTATTGATAAGGATAAGGATATAGACAATAAGGTTGCTGAGGATGTATAAGATTAAGATAATGTACCAAGTGGCAAAGCCACCGGTGCACAACAAATAAAGGATTCAACAGATACAATAAATAAATCTCCGATAGACAAAGGGAAGGAAACTATGATAGATATTTCTACCAGCATGGCAATTGAAACTACATCTATAGCCAAACGAAATTTGTCACAATTTTCTATCAGTTTTGACAAGCCTTATCACAAGATGTCTTTGGCATAGAATAATTTGGTGGAAGCTACACTTCAAGCACAAGCAACTCAGGAGTTGGCTCAGGAGGAGTCAAAAGACAAAGAATTAATTAAGCATAGTTTTGAAGTGTTTATTTGGTTGGTACCTGAATTCAAGGCATAGGAGAGCACAAGCTCATCTGGTAAATTAGAGGAGATTATTAATTTCATTCCTAAGAACTATGTTTCTTTGCTCAAAATTTCAATAACTGAGGCTAAGGACAAATTTGTCGAAGCCCAGAAACAAACATTCTTACAAATGATTGCATCTGAAAAGAGTAAACTCCAAATTTGCTTGCAATCCATTGATATAGCATTAGAGGAAGGAGGTAGAGTTTATAAGACTTGTCTAGATTTTGCCAAGCTCACAGCTTCCATAGACAAGCAACTTTCAAACTGCGGGAATAATTTGATTCAGATTTTTAACTCTTATAACCCAACAACTAACCTTACAAGTTCTTTGGATGGTCCAATTTTGGTAATCATGGATCAAATTTTGAAATTAGAGAAGGAAAGGGACAACACAATAAAGTGAGCAACTGAGCTCCAGAATCTCATAGGTCCCCAGTTGGATAATTTTTTATTTCATAAAATTGAATGTATTTCTAATATGCAGAGGGAGGATCCCATCAAATCAGAGGCAATTGAGTATTACACCAGTCTCTTAAATGGATTCACCTCCATTCTTGACTCTCTCAAGCAAGGTTGGGACTCTTATTTTTAATTTTTAAAGTCTATGTATGCAAATATTTTGAAGCTTGTATAGAATCAACATGTATATCTCTGTACAGAATTCTTTGTGGGCACCCACTTTGTCATTGATGCCAAAGGGGGAGGAGTACAGTGAAAAATGTATATATTGCTCAAGGGGAGTATTAGATGTATATTGCAGATTCATGAATAGGTTAGGATGTGCAGATTCAGAGGCTGATTTAGTAACAACACCATTTTGCACATGAGTGTTTCCATAAATGCCAAAGGGGGAGATTGTTGGTAATTGACACTCATCCTATAAGGCCAATGAAACTTAGGGTTGTCATTGATGGCAACTCATCTGGAAAATCATCTTCTGGTGTCTATATCTTCCATCGGGATTCATTGATCTATCATTTTACTTTGTTTGGGTTAACTGATATTCACTACACTCAACCAGTATATTCACTTTGCATTACAACCAATTAAGTCTTGATCCCGGTAACGTGAATTTGGAACCAGTTAAGGATGGGACCCAAATAAGATATCTTGTGGCCCCAATTATTCGTTCATGGAATTTTTTCTAGCATGTGAAGGCTGACATGATCATTGGAATTATGTATGTTATACCTTGTGATCTGGCAGCCGATAGGATTATATTCTTCATTTAAGCCAACATGGTGAAAAGTTAATAGGGTATTTAAGGAGATCTTTTACTGATAGTTACATGATGATTTTTAGAGAGTGATTATGGTTATGAATTAATCAAAGATTGATGGTATGCATTTTTGGTTAGCGATAGGAAGATTTAGTGCACAGTTTTACATTCGTAGTCTCAACCGATAGCAGAACAGGGTAGAACAGAGCATCAGTGAATCGGTACACAGTGAGGGTTAACAAATCTTAAACCATAACTTATCCAACATGGTTTGATGCATCTTATGAGTTTATTTTTTATTGTAATCACTTTGTAATACTGTGTAAGTCAGTGAGAATTATATTTGAGCAGTGAACTCTAGGCAGTTGGCCTGATTGCATGTGCAATCCCTTCTATGTAATATTTGTATACCTTGATCAAGTATATAGATATTGTGGGTATCAGCCCCACAATGTTTTTTCCCTTTGTAGGGTTTTCCACCTATAAATATTGTTGTTATGGTGTTGCTTCTTTATGTGTTAATTGGTTTATGCACTTTAATTTTATTTACTATTAATTGGTTCATAAGCAATAAGTTCAGAATTAGTTTTACAGGTAGAACACTGATTCACCCCCCCTCTCAGTGTTCTTTGATTCCAACATTTTTTACTTCTTAGCCCATGTCTCTTGCATCTTATTTCTTTCTTGTTCTATGTCAATCTTCTTCTATGGACTAGAGACGCTTTTATTCTTTCCTTTTCAAAACTTGGCAATATGTCCCCATTTATTGCAATTATAACAAGTAAGGCCATGTTGTAGACCATTTCTACTCCTTACATTATATCTCCACTCGATAAACTTGTGATCAAATTTGTTACATGTAAAATAGTAACCTTTGAAGGATTGAGTATTTTTAACATTATTTTTATTCATGAAACCATTCCTTATCATTCTAATTCTGCACTCATTAGTTTTTTGTCCAAATTTATTGCAAATAAAATAATTACCTTTAAATAGTTATCAAGTTGTTCAAATGTATCACACATATATCATCACTATGGAATTGATTAAAACACTAAGTTTTTTAATTAATAACATTTGTATTAAAATTAGTGTAAGGTGGTGAAATGGGGATTCACTAGTTCAACTATGCAAACAAAGAATAAGCCTTTTTCACCAAGCCACTTACATTAAAGGGAGATGAGATTCAATAGATTCACTCCCTAGGGGATGAATAAAAATTTATTTCAGATGGCTCCCTTTTGCGGGGATTGAATTAGATACCAAAATATGAAAATAAATGTTAGATCTAGGGCTAAAGATGGAAAATTGACATAAATGAACATAAATAGGTAATTGCATATAAAATATGAAGTTGTAATCACATAGAATAGACAAAGAAGGTGATAAGAACATGTAATTTAAAACTGGGCCTAAAAACTTGGGACAAAGTAGCTCTAGGTGAATCTATCATGTGAATGTTAGATATTGACAGAATAAATTGTTTTGGAAACAAAATATTGCTTGGATTATACCCCAGAAGTTTCATGGGAAATTTGTCAAGCATTGTAGCTTGGAGTGAATATGTCCTCTACTTTTTGCGCTTGCAAAAACTAGATTTGATTGTCTCTGTCTATAATGTCTAATTCCAAATTTATAGCTCTTGAACTTATCACTTGCACACAAGAAGAGAAGAAAGATATTGGGAATAGGGGTTTTCCTAAGTCAAACTCATGGTTTGAAATTAACCCTTGAAATGAATTAATACTAAAGTAAAATGTTGAATGATATCTCAAATTTGATGTAGATCATTGCAAGTTGATGGTGCAATGTTTTTGAATGTGATCACAAATGTTGATGCAATAACATAACTAAAAATGACAAGACGTGAATGAACTAATCAAACACACATGCTTGCATGATGATTGAAGAAGTTTTTTGATTCATGGTGTGTAGATCTTGAAAATGGTTAAAGAATATGGTGGGATGAAATTTTTCCTTGATGTTCAATGCTTGATAATAACAAATGCTTATGATATGAGTGGATGTGAAAATAAAATGGAGGTATGCTCTTATATAGAGTTCTCAAGGTATTTCCCCTATTTGACTGACCTCCAACAGTCAAATTGAGACACCATATTCTATAACCAATGGGCAAGAAAAGTGCACTGACCCATTTAAATTTAGGTCTAGTTTGGGAGGGCAATGATGCCTCGAGTGTCATTGTCAACTCAAAAGACAATGAACAAGTTAGAAAGGGTGTACACATAGCCCAAGGTAGAGGTTTGAACTATTGTGTGAATAGATGGAATCATTTTCAAGGTGAAAGGCTAGAAATAGGCTTAGATGAGAGCTTAAATGGGTCACGCTAAGGAAGAGACACAAAAAGTATAAATTGTACAGGGTTATAATTAAAATAATACAATTAGACATACATGTCCATTGCCATATTTTTTTAATTTGATCAAAGTAATAGAACACATTGTTATTCATTAAATAGACAAGTATGTAAAAAATCTCAAAACATCATCATCATCATCATCGTCGTCGTCATCATCATCAATGTATAGAAAAAATCATCACTGATAGAAAGTATGGTATCTAATCCCATATACATCTCATCACCCTACAAATAATGGCTAGTTGAACCCTTAGGTCCTATTTATGATGGCAACTTTGGAATAAAGGAATGTCTATGGGATACCATGAATCATGAGTGACTCCTAGATGAGCTCCTCTTCTGTGTTTCCTTGATGAGACCTCCAAGTCTCACTACCTCCAACTTGGCCTCTAAGAGCTTATGTTGTAGACACTCGTTTGTGGGCTCATCATCGCTTCACCTCATCTCATGGAATCAAATATATACTCCTATCTCTCTGTATTTATTTTTTACCTAGGAATAGTTCGCAATAACCATGGAGTGCACACAAATGCAACCATATCCCTAATGATGTAGCCTCAAATTCATACAATCCTTGTGTACCAACTATAATAAAGTAAAGAAATATTAATTTGAATCACATCATCATTTATATTGAAATCAAATACAACATCTAAACATCAATGCATATACATATTTTTTTACCTAGATCCCCCTCTCAACACTTAGGATTGATTGAAGTTAGATTCTTGGATACTAAACTATACATCAAGGCTAGGGGCATAGCTTTTATAATCTCTCCATGCTCATGTTTACTTGATATCTTAGCACGAGGGATTGGTTGTGATGATATATACGCTTGAGAGGTAGATTTTTATAGTGGTATGCCATTATTATCACTCTCCTCTTCTCTCTTCCCTTTATCCTTAGAAAGTGGTGGAACTGGATTCTGAGTATGATAATAATCATGCTCATGGTCCTAGGTATGGTCATCACTATTCTCCTAATCCTAATCTGCATCTTGCTCTACATCTAGAACCTCACCCTCCTCTCCATCTATCTCCTCCTCATTTACTAATCTATCCCATGTCCTTAAATCTCTAGTAGGATGGTCCTCGAGAAATATGGGAGTGTGATAGAAAGTGCTCCACCATATATTATAAGCTAGCTAAACTTTGACCATATCAATATTAGAGGCTAGAGGTAGATTCTACTCCTCATCCTCTAGATTTCTAAGTGAAATATCCAATGTTGTTGGTCTAGGCCAAGCTCTAGGTCTCATAGCATTGTGAAATAACTACATGAACACCCTATATCTAACCGAACTTATACCATGTCACCTGATCATAATAAAATGGCACAATGATGTACTCATGGAAAGCCTGGAAAATTTGGCCTTGTTGCATATGTGCTACCTACTTGGTTAGCCTCAAACACTGCATCATAGTCCTATATGGTCTACATGTGATGTTTTTGGGTTATAGTCAATAAAATATCACTCTCCACTATAACATATGCTCTCTACCATGGTCTTTAGCATGGATAATTATATTCTTAAGGGATATAAGGAATAATATTGATAGGAAATCCCATTGGACTAGTACATTCTATGTGCTCAAAATCTCATACCTAGAGAAGTGTGCATGTCATCAAGCTTTTTCCCTCATAATGTACATAATTTCCAAGGTAGAGGTGTTCTAACGTGATTCATCCCCATGCATATCTGGTTTGGTGCTCCTCCATCCTAGGGATAGTATGGACTATGCCCCCAAGAAGGTGTGTGCCACATTCATTAGGTGTTGTAGCTATAGAAAATAGTAGCAATGAATATCCTTCAGAGGAGAGGAATATCCTTGATCAAATTTAACAATCATTGTATGAGGATACGTCCCCTCATGTCTCTGGGTGTGCCTTGACCTATGCAATACATCTAGTCCTTAGCTATAATGGTAAGAGTTTGTGGTCCCACATATGTCATGGTGACACTTTATACTAGAAGTCGTAGAATGTGATACACATCATTCAATGTGACTGTCATATCTCCCATTGGAAGATGGAAGGTAGAGATGTTTGTGTCTCATCATTCCATCAATGTCATCAACATTGTATTATTATATCTCATAGTAGACATGTGATATACCCAATCCAAGCATATATATTAAAGGAGTATCTTTGTATGATGTATAAGATTCCTAGCCTGACCTCAAAGATATGAGTAAATATGGTCACGTGTATGTTCTCACATCATGGGAAGAGCCTATGAACACAACACAAAAATATAATTAGTACATTTTGTATCAAATTCCTTATTTCTTTCATCAAATTTATGTCGCATCCCCTATGAGACTCAAAATTCCTATCTAGGACCATGGCACCCAAATGGGACCATGGTGCCAATTTGGGAGGTCCACAAGTCAATGTAGGAATGCATGCAAAAATTAGAAACTAAATGCAAAGCAAAGTTTGGATGTCCACCATCCATGTTGGATGACTTTTTCACTTGGCATCTTGACTCCCATAGTAGTGTGGACCCCTTTGCATTAGAGACAAAAAGTTCTTAAGAAAAGTGAATAGTGGGCTTTTCACTATTTAAAGGTATGTTTTTTCTAAAACCCTAATTTAACATAGTTCACTAATTCTTTCATAACTTGAGCTAGAGAAAACTGATTTACATGTTGTCTATTACATTAGAATCATGATTTGGTTTTCTTTCTTACCAAGTTCTTTTTGAATGATTTTGATTTCATTTAAAATCTCATTACAATAATTTTTCATCACCTATGTTTCATAGTTCAATGTGGTATACATGATACCCTATTTTTACATCCTAATGAGTAAGCAAAAAAGGGGGCATATAGCTACCCTCAAATTTTATCACTTTTAGTAAGAATTCTAGGTGATTTTTATTTATGCTAACAAAGTGGTTTTGTAGAATGTGGTCCCTATTGTTGTATTGTAGGTATTGATACACTGGAGGTTTTGTTCAACACCTTTGGGAATATCCTTTTTACATGAATGTTTAATTTCATGTAGTTTAGCTTGCATATGAACTCCTCCTAGCACCCATTTTAGTGTTTCCCACTCCTCTATTCATTATAGAACCTTTTCTATCATTAAATTAATGTTTAACTCAAGAATATGAGTCCTTTCTTATTTTAAATCTCATCACACTCTTATTTGGGCCCTTATTTTAAAGTGTGCCCTTTATCTTTTATTATTTTAATTCATTATAAGTCCTATCCCATTTCAATTTAAAAATTCTTTTTCCCCACTTAAATATCACAATTCTTTATATAAAATATATATCCAATAGCAAGATCCTATTATCTTGTAACCCTAAAAATTTAGACCTATTTTGTTAGGACACTGGTAATCAATGAATAGTGTTTGATGCTTTTTGGATAAAATTTTGAGAGGATAATATTTGAGTCTTGTCATTTCCATATCTATATTCAATTTTAAAAAAATATTATTTTAAATCAGCCTTTTATCAATTTAAAGTTAGAATATCATATATAAGCAAGTTACCTTCCTCATTTGTGATATCAATTGAAGAGTGAAACCTTATGATGCAAAATTACTTCTTCATGTGAAGTTCCAAATCTACAAATTCAAGGAATAATTAGTAATATTCAAGTCTTCATCAATATTTATTCATCATGGTGGAAGCTTCAAGGGATGTTGGAGGATGATAGGGAGTCACCGACTAATGATTGGCTTGTACCTCTCCCTAATGCATTTGGTATAATTTAATGTTATTCCCACATTTCTACAATCAATCTTTAGATCTGAGTTTTATTATTAAGTTATGTGATTCATTCATTCTTGAGTTAATTCATGTTTCACATTTCATCATTTTTTTTAGGGTTTAATCTAACACACGTGACTAGGACTCTAGTTTACATTTATGCATCTAGGCTCATAAAAATCTTAGACACATTTAAAAGTTTTAAAGCACACACACTATTTTTAAATTCAACCTGGCTATTTATCGAGGTGAAAATCACCAAAATGGGGGCTTGACTAAGGCAAACCCCTACATAGCCACAACACCATTCTCTCTCTATTTTGAAAGTTTAGCTACAGGTTTTCAATAGAGTCTGAAGATAGGAAATTTCTCAAACAAAGAACCTCTACAAATTTGATCAGAAACCATCAAACTAGGGTGCTTAGTGCCTTTTTCCTATAAGACTAGGGCACCTAGTGCCATATTCCTCCTTGTTTAAGCTCAATTTGGTAGAAAGAAAGTGTAGAGTTTCAAAGTTCTAGATCTAGTATTAGCTTTCAAAAGTTCATTAGTCATGACTAGGGTGCCTTTCCCCAATGTCCACCTAGTTTTAGATCTTCTTCTAGGCCCATGTGCATCTCTAAGTCTATATTTCATTTACGTATCTATTATGTAGTTTCAGTTTCTATAGAAAATAGTTTAATAATTTTATATTCTCATTTATGCATGCTTAGGACCTAGTTAATTATATTTTTGAATCAAAATAATCTTTTAAAGAAATAAAGGAATAGAGTCCATAGCAATTTCTAGAATCTCTTTGACAAGAATTAGTCAATCATATACCCCTTTAGAGGCTTGTATTCCAATGTTGGGTTGGTCCTATTTGAGTTGATAGCTAGTTTAGACTATATACATATAAAAATGACTATGAGCAATTAAATAAATATTTTATATTTATTTAATAATTATTCTTCTATTAAATAGTCAATTTAAAAAGATTAATTTATTTAATTCATCTCATGTCCTTCTATTAATTAATTTAATTAAAACATTTTATTAATTAAATTCATTATATCCTTTTCTTCTAATCAATTAATTAAATATCTGAATATTTGATTATTCCTCTATCTACTATCCTATAGTCTTATTAATTAAATAATTTCTTAATTATTTAATCCCTTTTCTATCTCCACTTCATCTCCACTTTGCCAACTCATCTATCATGTGGCTAAATTAATTCAACAAAATAAAATAAAACAAAATCATTTATTAGCCACTTATCTCCAAATTCCAAAATAAATGAAATATTGTGTACGTACACATATTTCCTAAACTTCTTCTATTTTCTCTCCAACATCCTTATATCTTAGGACGACTTTATTCCACTTGTCCTCTCATTCCTACATCTTCTCCAACTATCCTATATCCTCTCAAGTCTTCAATTCAGTCAAGGTGAGATGAGTGACACTTGTCTTCTCCTTCCCTCTTTCTCTCAACCTTCAACCTATTGCTCATAGCCATCCAATTTTCAAGATTCAATCATGACCGTTGATCTCTACCACCTAAGATCATGCACTCAAAATATATAAAAAGAGGTCTCTTAAGCCATTTTGAAACTAATAGCTAATCTTATAGTCATTATAGGAGTTTTTATCTTGCATCTGTGAGTTTGAGTTTGAAGCAATTAGCAATTTTAGAATTTTTATTATAGCTTAATATCATGTTAGCTTAAATCATTTGCATATGCATATCATAATATCAGTTAACTATCAGTCCATTCTTCATATGCCATCTTGGAAGCTACTAGTGCTTGTTTGAGAGAAAATCATCTGCAACTAGGAACAGTGGAGTTAGGACACAATGAGACATAAATCATGAAGGTATAATCTCTTTTATTTACTTTTATTTCATGTTGTTTCATTGGTTGAAGCTAAATATTTTCTGTAGCTTTCTTTTATATTATATGATGGATTAACAAGTTTCAGGTCAATTCTTCAGAGTTCAACTTTAGCCTCAACATAGAGGTCATCCATTTTTTACTCCTAAACATTTTGGTAAACCCAACATGCTTGCATCATTTCTGATTTGTATTCTTGTTTCCTTTTTATTTCATAAAAGTAAAAAAATAAAATAATCTTATTTTCCATGCATTGTTATGTATTGCATTGTGTTTGTTTAGATTATATTTACATTTTACATGATTTTTTTCATTAGATTTATTCATTTCATTGTAATAGTTAGCGCAAGTGTTTCTTTGCCTGGATTAGAAAACAAAAACAAAAACCAATCCCTCTCTTGGAGAAAGCTATTCAGCCATGTTGGATCTTCTTTTCCAAGATTTTCATGCCTTTAGAGAGTTGTTTAGTAGTCATTAGTTTGATATGTTGGATGAATCCCTTGTTGACTTCATCTCTATTGATTCCACCTCTATGACTCCTAAACAAATATTTTGCCAAAGATTGATCAACATGATATGTGTGACTAGTTATAAAAATGAACCTAAAAAGCCTAAAGTTACTGTGCATTTTCATATTGATGTCCCTCAACCTCAAAACAAACCAGTGATTGTTGTTAAAGGTGGTAAAAATCTCTTGTATTATGAAAAAAAATCACCCAAAGAGATAAGATGAACCAACAAAGTTACAATGCAATTGAGTTGCTAACATACACAACATGAGAAATAATAAACAACGTACTCTTGTGCAAGTTGTTCCCTCTACTCTTCTTGCTTCTCAATCAGTGCTTCCTTCTACACAGTGTCTTCCTCAACATCTTGGAAAAGAGTATGATCTTGTTGAACAAATTCATGCTACTTCTTGTTGGAAATTTGGAGGAATTGATTATGAGTTGCATTGATGTTTGTCATTGATGTCAATACTAGTTGCTTTGGTTGTTTATCGGTATCTGGTTGGTCTCGGTAGGATGATTGGTTTCTGGTTAATAAGATCATGTTGATCCAGTATGCTTTGGCTTATGGAATTGTCTTAGATTTTCTATTCATGCTATTCAGATATATGTTCAGCCAGTTGGTATTGATTTGGTGATCGGATGCTATCTTATATGTTGGTAAGCCTAGTTTATTGATCCGGTGAGGGTTTCACCGATAGAGCTTTGTTGAAGATCTTTTGATATTATGCATAAGTGGTGTTGGTGTGGCTTCTAGAAGAGATTCAGGATGCTTATGGTGATCATGTTCAAGCCTTGACTTATTGGAATCATTACTTTAGTGTGTGTGGACCTAAATTGGGTCTGGTGCTATCTAGGTTATGGACCGACTTAATGCAACGTGTTGTTGGGACTTTTCGATGTGTTTTCGGGATGATTTATGGGTTGGATGTTATTTGTTTGGTCTCAGGCCGACATTTTTTATAATTATGTAATAGGTTTATTGTTTGGGTGGCTGACCTAATTATTTAGGTCTCGAGTTGGTATAAATATGATGTAAGATTTATTTGTAGATCAATGAGATCATGTATGGTATGGGTTATGGGATTATCTCTATGTAAACAATGTTGTAATCATTCATGCATAAGATTTGGTCTATCATAGGTGATCATATTGGGTTTGTGGAAGAGGTTTAAGGCCTCTGGTATTGAGCTTAACCGAAACTATACTCAGGCATGGGAGATGCTATACTTGCAGTTCAATCTTCATTCTAGATTGTTGTTTGATGTTTTCTATAGTCAGAAAGTCTCCTTTTGTGATGAGCAATGTGCTCTAGGCTGTTGGCCTTCCTGCATTTGCAAGCCCCTTATTGTAATATTTATTCAACTGATTAGTGGATAGATATTGTGGGTCTCCAATCCCATCGTGGTTTTTCCTCTTTGATGTTCTTCACGTATAAATTTGTGGTGTTATGGTGTTCATCTTTGTGGTTGTATTGTTGCTTATTGTTATATGCTTTTATGCTTACTGGTTGTTGAGTTGTTGTATTAATAAGGTTAAAATTCTCCATTCTGGTAGAACACTGATTCACCCCCTCTCTCAGTGTTCTTGGATTCCAACAATTGGTATCAGAGCCCGGTGCCTCAAAGTAAGTCTAACAACTTGAGGAAGATCCTGTATCCAGAATCTATGGAGATAAGTTTAAGGAAGGAACTTCAAGTATCACTTGAAGACTGTGATGCTAAAAGATTGAGGAACATGAAGATGCAAGATGATTTGAGATCTACGAAGGAATTAATTTTTACCTTGTAGGATACGTTGTCATCTACCCAAGCTAAAAGGAAGGAACTTTTACAAAATCAGGATGATGAAGATAAGGATGCCCTTAAGTAACAATGTTAGAAGTCGAGTCAAGAGAATATTACCATGAAGAATGAAATGCAAGCCCTAACTATGAGGATGTCCAAGGAGATTGAAGACCGAAAGAAGATTGAAGAAAATATTGCTATATCTCTGAAAGATAGGTCCGAGGAATGCATTAGGTTGGAGCATGAAAATGATGTGTTGAGAACTGAATTGGTGCAATCACAGAATAATGAGCAAGAATTATTGAATGCATTAGTTCTGCTAAGCTTGATAGATTGTTGAAGGATCAAAGGGACACTAGAGACAATAGAGGTCTTGGATTTGAGCATGGAGAAAGCTCTGGTACTACGAATCAGGATAACACATCAGGTCGAAAGGTCAACCGAAATCAGAGGTCACTAGTAAGGCAACCCAATGCACATAAATTTAATGGTAGATACTTTGTTTGCAATAAATTTGGTCATATGGCTAGGCATTGTAGAAATAGAGAAAATCGGAATAATAATGCAATTCCCAGTTAGTGTTCAAATTGTAAGAAGTATGGTCATATAAGGTCATAAGATTGTAGAATGAATGTGAAATGTCATCCATGTGGAAAGTTTGGACATATGGCTAATCAATGCAGGTCAAGAAATGGTCAAATTTACAGTCAAGCAATTTAGAAGAACAATGTCACTTGTTATGCATGCAACAAAGTAGGACATATTGCTAAATTTTGCAGAAGCAAGAACCTACCGACAAGAAGTGATAAATCTAATGAGAAGGGAAAGAAGAAGGTTGATGACTTTTAGAAGGAGCATGAGAAGAAGCGGGTTATGAAGTCTAAGGCTCAACCGGCATAATCAATTGCCCCAGATGTTCATTTGGCTGAAGGATATACCCCGATTAATCAACCGACAGAGCAGAATGTTTTTGCACCAGTAGGAAACTCATCTGGTAACTAAGGCATTCACCCTAGGGGGAGGCAAATTGATGACAGATCTTGCATTGCCCCCGGTAGTGGTCTGAAAGCCTAGCTTTAGTTCTTTGGAAGTCAGTTTGATGGTTAACGGGCTAAGATTTGTTGGATCCTGGATCTAGTTTGGTTTACTGGTAAGTCACTCTATGAGTTATGGTTTGGTCATACATCTACAGTTAAGTGTTTCAAAATCTCTGGTAGTGAATTGGAAGTTTGATCCTAGATGTGATGAAGGAATATTTCTTGGTTATTCTAATGAAAGAAAAGAATATAGATGTTATAACAAGAGATTGCAGAGAATTATGGAGAGCACTGATGTCAAGATGGATGAGCAAAATAGAAGTCAAATTAGAATTTATGAGGAAGAACCGATAGTGGAAATGGTCTTAACTAAATCGGTAACACCTTTACTGGAACAAAATGTTGAACCAGTTACTTCGACAGTATCAAAAAATTCAACAGTAACTGAAGATCAGGGAAGAAGAATAGAAAGTCTAAATATTCCTAGGTATGTAAGGTTGAATCATTCAGGAGATCAGATAATTGGACAAGAAGAAAGTTGGCAGCTGATGAGGTATGCTTAATTTCTTTAATTGTACCGACATCAGTTATTGAAAATTGTAAGGATGAATGTTGGATGAAAGCTATGGAAGAGGAATTGGATCAGTTAGAAACGGACAAAACTTGGACTTGGATGTTATTGGAACTAGGCTTGATTGGTTTGCAAAGGATATTCTCAGAAGGAAGGAATTGATTATGTTGAATCCTTACTCCGGTAGTTAGGATTTTTAGATATTTTCAAGGATTTTCTGGTATGGTTTTTGTTTTATGATGACTTTACACCTTGAGCATGTTTAGATGCGGATTGGGCTAGAGATATAGGTAACTAGATAGGCTCATCTGGTGAAGATTTCTTTTTAGTAAAGAAACTTATTTCATGGATCAGCAAAAGCAACCATGTACTTCTTTATCTACTGCTGAAGCTGAGTATGTTGTTGTTGCTACTAACTATACACAAGTTCTATGGATGAAGCATATGTTGAAGGATATAAAGCTGGATTGTAATGTATCAGTAGTTATTCATTGTAATAACTCTGCTGCTATTGACATATCAAAGAATCTGATATTTCTATCAAGTATAATTTTCTGAAGGAGTAAGTGGAAGCAAATGAAGTCAGATTGGTTTGAGGAATCATTTGAGCATTTGAGAGACATGTTGAGGTTTTCTGCCCCTCCGGTAGAGAACTGATTGATTCTATTTGGCATCAGTCCGATATGCATTATCAGAGCTATTATTCATTCCAGATTGATGTGGTGATGCTACTACTTAGGGGGAGTAGTCAGTTGTATGGTTCAATGGTTTATGATTTTTCTTTGATATTTATGTCAGATCTCTGGCATTGATGTCAATGGGGGAGAGATATTCAGGTGAAAAACTTAAGGAGTTATATACATTAGGGGGAGAGATATTTATGTGATAAACATAGCTTAATAGAGATATCAGTCTAAGGGGGAGATTATTGGCACAAGGAGGAGGAACAAAATTTCAGATTGGTTGTATCCCATTGGGGGAGTTTTGTTCAGGTCTATGGATGGTTAATTGGTACAGAGATATTTAGTTCAGAACCTCATTGTCATATCATCTTGGGGAGATTGTTGGTTGTCTTCCATTGGGGGAGACTTGTTTGGCATTTCTTGGCACTTGGATATTTTTCACATCTAGTGTTGTCATCAATGCCAAAGGGGGAGATTGTTGGTAATTTGGAGGAATTGATTATGTGTTGCATTGATATTTGTCATTTATGTCAACACTAGCTGCTTTGGCTATTTACCGGTATCTGGTTGGTCCTAGTAGGATGACTGGTTTCTAGTTGATAAGATCATGTTGATCCGGTATGCTCCAGTATGCTTTGGCTTATGGAATTGTCTTAGATATGCTATTCATGCTATTTAGATATATGTTCAGTCAATTGGTATTGATTTTGTGATTGGATGCTATCTTATATGCTGGTAAGCTTGGTTTATTGATCCGGTGAGGGTTCCACCGGCAGAGCGTTGTTGAAGATCTTTTGATATTATGCATAAGTGGTGTTGGTGCAGCTTTTAGAAGAGATTCAGGATGCTGATGGTGATCGTGTTCAAGCCTTGACTGATTGAAATCATTTCTTTAGTGTGTGTGGACCTAAATTGGGTCCAGTGCTATCTAGGTTATGGATCGACTTAATGTAACGTGTTGTTGGGCCTTCTCAATGTGTTTCCGGGATGATTTATGAGTTGGATGTTATTTGTTTGGTCTCAGGCCAACATGTTTTATAATTATGTAATAGGTTTATTGTCTAGGTGGCCGACCTAATTGTTTAGGTCCTGGGTTGGTATAAATATGATGTAAGATCTCTTTGTAGATCAATGAGATCATGTATGGTATGGGTTATGGGATTAACTCTATGCGAACAATGTTGTAACCATTCATGCAGAGGATTTGGTTGATCATAGGTGATCATATTGGGTTTGTGGAATAATTTTAAGGCCTATGGTATTGAGCTTAATTGGAACTGTCCTCGAGCATGGGAGATGCTATACTTGCAGTTCAATATTCATTCCAGATTGTTGTCCGATATTTTTTGTAGTCAGTGAGACTCCTTTTGTGATGAGTAGTGTGCTCTAGGCTGTTGGCCTTCCTACATGTGCATGCCCCTTATTGTAATTGTAGATTAGGAATTTGGAATTCATCAAAGCAATATAAACATTAAACTAGCTCAATCACAAAAACTAGATTGCAATGATAAGAAATCCTATTTACACTCAATAGAGATATGAAGACAAGATAATCAAACCAAATGCAAACCATTACAAACGTGAATATCTCCTCCAAAATTCTCCATTGTCCTTCTTTCTCCTTCAAATTAGTGTATTTGTGGATCTCACCTATAAGTGCACAAGCATAGTATGAAAGCAAGATTGACAAGATGAGATGACAGCGTAAGGATACTAGAAGCGTGATTTTTTCTCTGAAAATGTGGTTAGATCCTAAAAATGTGATTAGATCCCTTGATTGAAAAAAATCATCCAATTTATAGACAAATTGGAGAGATGACAAGATTAGCATGAAGAGATTTGAAAGGAAATTTCAAATCAAGAATGACAAATATGACAAATTATGACAAAATTGACACTTTCTATGCAAGATTGATTGATTGACAAATTATGACAAATTGACATGCGAGATTGATTGATTGACAAATTATGACAAGATTGAAATGTCATTCCCATGAAATTAGGGGAAATATTAAAAAAATAGGAGAAAATAGAAAATTAGGTTTAGAAATGATGAATTGGAAATTAGGAAATTAGAAATTGATTAAAATTAGGTAAATTAATTAATAATTTTTCATTCATTAATTAATTTACAAAAAGAGGGGAAATTAATTAGCCAATTAAATAAATATTTAATTGTGACAAGAAGACTTAGGATAAATAAATAAATTATTTAACCTAGAGGGAAAATGACAATCAAGATTAAATGAATAAATCATAAAATCCTAGAAATAAGAGGACAAGGAATTAGGTCAGGACAACAAGAAATTAATGTCGATTCGATCATGATTTTGATTGACAAAGGACCAATGCTGATAAATGATTGAGATTAGTTGACAAATTGACCAAGATTGACAAAGAGATCAAATTGATAGGTGCCAATTGACATGATTAAAGAGGACAAGGATCGATGATGAATCAATCGCAAAATGACAAGATTGACAAGGATGAGGATCGATGACGAATCGATCGCAAGATGACAAGATTGACAAGGACAAAGATCGACCAAAATCATGACTGAAGATTATTATCAACAAGACCAAATTCGAAAGCGAGAAAAATGAAGAATGTAGAAGAAGGACTCGATGCTTGCAAATGATAAAGACCAAGTGCGCAACATAGAAGAAATGTTAATGCGACGCAAGAACCCTAAAATAAGGCAATGCGCCAATGTTAAAGTATGACTCCGCAAGCGTTGACCATTTTTAAATGTCTACATTTTGCCCCCCTTTGAGACAATGCGATTTTAAGCGTTGTTTCAAAGAACAATAATGAAAATGCCCCAGACAATGACAATGACAAATGCATGCCCCCTCGAGGAATTGGCTGGAAACATCTAGAAAAGAGGCCAATTGATCGATAAGAATGATATAAAATGATAGGTTCGAACAGATGAAGAATTGAAGGTCGGAGGCACGAATTACAAGCAATAGAAGGTGCAAAAGACCGCGACCAGCATAAGATGGAGATGATGCACGTCCATCTAGGTACTGACAAAGAGCTATATAGGAGACAAAGAGAATGAAAAGAGCTCATTTGCACTAGCCAAAGTGGAGGATTTGTTGCTCTGGAAAAGGACCCTTGCATAGAGATGGTGAAAATTCCAATGGCAGATCACCTTGGGGAACGCATACGCACCTACAGATGATTGGATGACGTGGGAGCAACGGTATGTATCTCAAAAACCCATATTGTCAATTTCATGAATTTCGCTTGATTGCGGGACATTGCGGGGCCCACAGGGAAGGAAAAAATGGACATCTGCGCCTGTGTGGGCGCATTCTGCACCTATGTGAGGATGTTCTGCACCTGTGTAGGGTACACAGGCACAACTTGATGCTACACAGGTGCAGTTGTGCACTTAGGACCCTAATTTGACCAAAAACAGTGCGCGGATGATCTCGAAAAGAGGGATAAGGGTAGAATAGGCCAAAATAGATAAGAAACACCCGGATTGGTGCATGAAACAAGGAAATGTCGTCCTTAGGAGAAAACCCTAAAACTGACAAAGTGTGCCCCAATTGTGATGTAGAGTCGACAGTATCCATTGATTACGCGGGAGAACAGACCCGACTGCTTCATGTTGCGATATAGACTCAGGAGTACGGATAGAGATACATCAGCAAGACTTGGATTATACTATATTACATTCATGCCCGAGATTAGGGCAAACACAGGACTGTTGACCGTATTGGCATTCAGAGACTTCCTCTTTCCATCTGCTGACTGGAGAGGCAACTGTGACACTAGAGGACGTGTGGCATATCCTCCGCATTCCGATTCATGGGGAGATGATAGTATATGACCCAGTGACAGGGAAAGACACTTTGTGCAGATTATTTGAGTGCGACGTAGATGATCTGGATATCGTAGAGAGGGAGATCCACTAGGAGACCATGGCGGCAGAGTACGATCAGCGATATGTGGTGATAGCCATGGTTATAGAATGCCTATTAGCAGGGGACAGATGAGGACATGGATTTCCTATTGGATGGGGAAGAGTGCTAAAGCGGATGGCAATAGAGGGGACTGTATATGCATGGGGACCATGTTTTCTTGCCATGCTATATTTTCATTTGCATCAGATAGCATATCAGAGGGTACAGACTTTGAGTTGTGGGGTCACACTATTGAAGGTATGGGCATTTGAGCACATAGCCATATGTAAACTGATTGCAAAGAGATAGGTAGTACCACATCGACCATATGTGTACTGCTATGGGGGTACATTAAGATAGGGTCCTTTCAGATACATATTGTATTGGCGACATGAGCTAGACAGATTAAGAGAGTTCACATGGAGGCCATATCATGATTGCCCTGGATGGTCAGATGATAGTGATGAGCTACCATATTGCAGATAGGAGAGATACCTGGTTGGGCAACCAGTGAATCATCAGAGAGTGATTGTGATGTATCTACCGGAGAGAGTCAAACGATAGTTTGGAGAGAGGCAGGATGTACCCAGAGGGACTGCACACTTTGCCCGATCTCACAGAGAGACAAGTCAGTGGGGGAGGATGATTTAGCCACACATAGCATATGCCGACTTCACACAGCTACAATAGAGATAATGGGATTGGAGATCAGATGTGGTGGATGTCGGGATGATAGAGGAGTATGAGCGTGGTTTGCATGACGATGGCCTATGCCATTGATAGATCTTGATATTCCGGTACCTAGGAGACAGGAGGACTTCCCACTCACTGGAGAGGATGAGGGAGATGATGAGGATGAGGGGGATGATGAGGATAGAGATGAGGACAGAGGGGATGATGAGGATGGAGGGGATGAGCCAGATCTAGCCGATCAGGAGTCATTGTAGGATATACCCATAGAGCCGGAGACAGCTAGCATAGAGGAGATGGAGATATGCAGGGCCACCATAGCGAGTCAGCATGATCACATTGCGACATTACAGAGACAGAATGCTATCTTAAAGATAGAGTAGGATCAGTTCAGAGCAGAGATAGCTAGACTGACAATGGCTCGAGATACAGCAATAGCCCAGGCACAACAAGCAGAGCAGAGAGTGACCGAGTATATTGGGTCAATTAGGGATGCCAGTGCACGTGAGATGGCACAAATGTTGGTAGAGACCAGAGATGAGATACGCCATTGGAGGACACTATATGAGAGTGCAGTTCCACCAGAGCAGAGAGCAGCATCATATCGGTCATGGTCAAGGATAGAGAGCAGGCCACGTTCACGGAGGTCAGTGAGCAGCATGGGGGTGAGTGGACCTAGGAGACCACCACAACCAGGACCCGGGACAGGAGGGACATCATCCTTAAGACATGGCAGGGATGAGGAGGACAGAGGGAGCACCCAGTGATAGAGGCACGTGCTCCTTATGACAGACATTTGACATTATGTACGCAGCCTGTGGGCCATACTTAGGACAGACAGTCCAATTTTGTACTCTGATATTGTTTTGATATATGATATGATATGCTGCTATATGATGGGATGCAATGTGTTATGGCTTATGTTTACGTTCCATGCATGAATGGCTTATGCACTGTGTATGTACTAATGATGTTTATGTTTTGGATGCATTTATAAGATGAAATGGATAAAATCCTTAATATGGGCTTGATATAATGCAAATGTACTAATCAATGAATGCAGGATGTAGCGTATGTTTTTATTTTTTTGGAGATCGGAGAACTAGACCGAACTAACTGCCCAAACTGATGGAAGAAATGTTAGTAGGAAGAAAGTAGATAGAGGACAGTTAGAGATGAATAACAACTTGCTTCCACAAATGCATAGAAGTAGGTGAGAACCTTTATTTAATGTGGCAAAGCGGATGTAGAGCATCATGGCATTGAAGGCCAGAGCTGAAACGCAACCCCTTTTGCAAAAGACAAACACATCACACACAAGGAATGAGTGAAGCATCCTAGGGTGCATACATCAAGGGTCGAGGTATGTACGGTGTTCACAAAGTGAACGTACTTATCACAGACACCCAATGATATAGTTGCCCCAGTTTGTGACAAACATTCCACAAACAGTAAACACAACAAAAAAAGGAAAGGGACCATGAACCATCCCGGTCACTCTAAATCACTCAGTGACATCATTGAGCAACATAGGAACATGATCGAAGCCAAAGATAAATCAGTAAAAAGATAAGATGCACAAATTCAACCAAGTCAAACAAACAGTCTAATTGTCATTGTCAAAAGTGGAAAACAAGAATGATCATGTTGTCTGGTTCCAGGGAATGCAATACCCTGTCTAAGACAGGACACAGTTTGGTTTCGAGTATACCACACCCTGTATAAGACCCATGATAATGTTGACAAGGACCAATGATATTGATGTTGATTGATTGACATGACAATTTTAATTAGTTTGAATGTCTGGTTTGATTAAGTTCATCTGTTAATGCGTGATTTTATTAAAGCACAGTGTTTGATTGATTGTCGTTGGATGTATGCTCAGCGATTTGTCTATGCACAAAAGGGACCATTTATTGACAAAATGTAAAATGCCAAAGGAATTGTTTTTGGATTTTGATGCTTTTCACTTTGTAAGAATTTCAAGATTTTTACAATTTTTTTGTTCGTTTTTCAGGACTTTATTTGACGTTTTTAGGGATTTTTTTCAAGACTTTATTTGATTTTTTTTGGATTATTTCAGGACTTTATTTGATTTTTTTGGATTATTTCACGACTTTATTTGATTTTTTTTGGATTATTTCAGGACTTTATTTGATTTTTAGGGATTTTTTTCAGGACATTCTATGATTTTTTTTGAATTATTTCGGGACATTTTTGAATTTTTATGATTTTGCCCCCAGTGTCTAGCAAGACAAGGAATATGACAGGTGAATAAATAGGCTTGCTGAAATGATGGTGGATAGAGGGAAGACAAAGGCCTTTTATCATGGAGACAATACAGATGCAATTTTCAAGGGCTATTGCGTGATGGGACAAGAGATTGGATATGACAATGTAAAGCAGTGACATGGCATGAGGGACATGTTAAGAGGTGTTTGAAACCATGTTTAAATTTTGTGTCCTTATGTCAGATCAAGATCAAGGAATGAAAAAGAATGTATGGATAGTGATAAGATATGGATAGGATAAGCAAGACCAAGAATGGATAAGGGACATGGACTGAAGGTCGAGATTGGCTAAGGGATAGTGGTAGAAAGTTGCAATAAGCTAGGGAATATGGATGAAAGGTTGTAATAAGCAAATGGATAAAGACCAAAAGCTATGATGGACTAAAAGATGCAAACAAGATGCATGATGCTCATGACGATCCTCAGCCTTGTCAAGATCAAAGGTGGAAAGGGAAACTGGACAATAGGATAATAGGATATGAAGGGTAATGACAGGGGTTCGATAGGATAATGGAACAATGAAGGACAAAGGCATATGAAGGAGGAAACCTGCCCCCAAGTGTGGTGTGCAAGAAGTTCATAGATTACGCATGACGCTTGTTTGCCAGGTTTTCATCACGGTACTTGCCCAAGGTACCTGTTTGCCAGGTTTTCACCAGTGGACGAATTATTTTTGCTTTACTTTTTTCTTTTGTTTTTCTTTTTTTCACTTTTTTTTTTTGTATTTTGACTTTTTCAATAGAAGATGGACACATGATAGGGGATGGAAGAAGGACTCAAGCGTCCTTTTTTTTTTTTTTGGATAGTAGTCTTGAAAAAAATGGACCATGACCTTTAAAAGTATGCTCAAAGACATTGGTAGGATAAGGACATGGAAAATGAGATGAAACTAAGGCAAGGATTTATGCAAAGGATTGGACCAAAGGGATGGAAGGATGGAAAATGTGCATTGGATAATGGATAGGGTATTGGAAGAATTGGGCTTCAATGGATGGAAATGAAGGCAAGATCGACATTGGAACACACCTTGACGGGTGGTGGATTGATAGAGGAAAAATGGATCGCAGATTGTGAGATTTGGATGGAGGAATAGCTTGGGATTTTGGGACATAAGGGCCCAAAATGGATGAAGAAGGTGATGGAGGAACAAATTTGAGAGGGTTGGATGGAGGAATAACAACTTTGGATGCCAAGTTGGATGTTTCTTTAGGCTTTTGTGCTTCAAGGAGCCGCTTAGGGATCCACATGGTTTTTGATTTTTCATGCTTTTGTGGTTCCTTGGAGTGCATTGCTTGCGCAAGGGATTTAGGAACCCATATATATTTTGACTTTGCTTTATTTTTCTCAGTGGGCCTTTGTGGCCTTTGTGGCCTTTTGGATATTTCTTTTTCTTTATAGATCATATTGTTCTTTGTTTTGACATGTCGATTATATTGGACATGTTGATCCTTCAATACATGTGGATTTCTAGACTTATGACTTTTATACTTGGCATCCAAATTGCTTGGAGGGGGAAAGGAATGCATGGATGGATATGAATGAAATGGAATTCTTTTGGTTTGATGAGATTTACTCAAGGATGTGTGCCTTTGCTGACCTTGCATAGAGGACAAAGGGATATAAGGACCTAAGATGGATGGAAAGTATGATGGGGAAGGTGTATGCTTTGATTTTGATGGAGGGATACCAATGTCTTGAGAGTGAGTTGTGTAGACATGAGCCTTAATATCTTCTTTGATATGGAGGGGTTCTTTCTCATGAAGGTCCACTCCTTTGCCTTTATGAATATCTTGACTTGTAGGATACTCTTTTCTTTGGGAAGAAGACGTGAGTCCATTATGAGGTGGATATGATATGAGAGAAATAATGAGATCTTGAAGTGGATCGGATTGCACCAAAGTGGAAGAACCCATTATGCATGTCAAGGGTTCATGAACATCTTACACTGACACGTTACAATCATGAGGGGGATTAGGATCATGAGGGGGACTAGGATTGTGTAGTGGACATGGTTCAATGACAGGCTCTTCAAGAGATGGAATGGGAGAAATAATGGGATCATCAAAAGAAATGCAATCTTGGAGTGTGTATGGAGGATTAAGACAAGGAGATGGAGGAACAAAAGGATCTCGTGGAGAATTTAAAGGAATAATTTGACCTTGACAAGGAGGAAGATCATTGGAATCCTCTTTAAAGGTGCTTTGCTCTTGACTTTTAATGGGATCATCGGAAAGGATGGAAGGGATATCTTGATCTTTCTTAGGAAGTGAAATGTCAATGGGATTTGAAAGGACATTGTGTTCTTGGATAGAATTGATAGGAATAAGTGAATCATCATGAGCGTCTGGGAACATGGGGTCCTAGTCAACAATTGGATGGGATGATAAGGTTTCAGTATCTTGATCTTGATCTTTTTTAAGACACTTTTCTTCATGCTCTAAATTATCCTCTTGACATGGGGTTGGACTTTGGATATGCATGGGGGATTCTGACAAGGGATCAATGTTTTGGCATGAAGGAAATGCACTTTGAACATTTGTGATGGATTCTGGCAAGGAATCAATGCTTGAACATGAGGAAGAGGGACTTCGAATGGGGTCCTCTAAAACAGGTAATGGCAATAAAGTGCATGGTGGCATTGGGTCTTGTATTTCTGAAACATGACAAGGATGTGCATCATGAATTGGATTATCTTGGCAATCAATTATGGATAGCCCTTGGATAATTTCATCCTTGGGTGTATTGTTTGATGAGGACAATATGGAAAGTTCTTGTGAAACTTCTAAAGGTGTAGGGATAGATGCCACTAGGGAGTCAATTTGTTTGTGGGGGGATGAGGCATTGCTAGACATAAGTGTATTATCTTTATCTTCCTCAAAGAACTCACTTGGTAATTTCCTTAAGATCCTTGCAATAAAGCCACCTTTCTTTCGAGGTTTTGACATAGTTGTATCTGGAATTCGAACTTGTTTGGAAAGGAGTTGGTTCTGGTCTGATGTCATGTTTTGATTTCGAACTAGATGTTGATCAAATTGGTTTGACATGTTCAAAATTTGGCTTGGTGTGTGCTGCAACCTTTGATTTTGAATGCTTGGTTGTGGTTGTTGACATTGATATGTTGATTGAACTTGTTGATATTCCACCATTGGTTGAACTATTTTTGGCTATTGTATAGTTGGTTGAACATATTGTTGAAATTGGACCATTGGTTGTGTTGGTTGTATATGTTGGACCATTGGTTGTGTCTGTTGGAAATGTTGTTGATTCGAGATTTGATTGAATGAAATTTGACCAAATGAATTTTGATTTGGGACTTGATTGAAATTTGTGCTTGTTTTTTGAAATTGTTTCATCATCTCTATTTGAGAGATGAGAGCTGGTATGTTTAATCATTCGATAAGAGCTTTTACATCAATTGGCTCAAATTTTGGGTTTGGACCTTGAAATTTTTTAAATGTTTTGGACATTTGGGATCTAATCTTCTCACTATTTTTCACTTTTTGTTCCAAGATCTCTTTTTCTCGAACTAGTTTTTCCTCTAGTTTTTTGTATTTGGAGCCCTATTTCATCATAAAACGTTTGACTGATATTGCCTTGTTGTTGGGTTGGATATAATTGTGATTGCCTTGGATTAAAATTCGATTGCATTGTCGGTTGATACGTCAAACTTTGTTGCATCATTGGTGCTTGGAACCTTGTTTCAATGGACATGTCACTATGCAATGTTTTTGGGATTTTTGATTTTAAAAGGATGATGTATGATATGCAACTAAATGCAACCTAAATAAATGAAAATGCAATCTATGGCAAGAATGCAACCTATGTTTTTGTTGTTTTTCAAGATTTGGACAAACTTTTTGGAATGCAAACCTAAAGACTCAACCTTGGGAAGTTGAAATGAAGCCAAGACCTTAAAGGACAAAGGACCAAATGACAATAGGACAAATTGACAATGTCTCACCTATATGCTTGGATACTAAGCTAGGTTTGACAAAAATGATATTAATGAAAAGACAAAAATTTAGACAAGATCAAGACTTCCTAACAACAACTTAGGGTATCATCCAAAGTGTTTGATTTTTTAAGTTTGACAAACCCAATTTTTGAGACTAAATGCAAGAAGACAATGATTATGACAATGACTTAGGCTATGAAAATGAAATGCAAACTTAATGAGATGATCTTGGACCTAAGTGCAAAATGAGGACGCTTGCAATGAAAACAGATTAAAATGAAGGGAGATGACAATATGCCCTAGGACCTAAGTTGGACTATGCAAAACCTAGCCTAAAGTGACATGAATGTTGAGACAAAGTTTTTCAATGTGTTTGAAAGCCATGTTTTGAAAATGTTTTGAACTTTGTTGGATGAATGTTCTCTTTTTAAAACCTTGTTTGGACAATGTTTGGACTTGTTTGACACATGATGTTTTGTGACAATTGTATAATTCAACTTTTGACAATCAGAAAAGACAAGATGTTTGGACTTAGACCCAAGACAATCATGCTCATTCACAACAACTCCTATGGTTGGCAAGGGCAATATCTGTTGAATCCTCTAACCATAAAATACAACACTTAGCCGGATAGCTAGACGCTTGGTAGCACTGGCTCCCCCTTACAGTACACTCACTTCTTGAGCATACCAAGCTTCGAGTTCAAGGGGCATCACTTCCCAAGAACTTGCTATCTCTAACTAAGGATTACATGAGAGGTGTCTTCGACATGCGTGTATCACAACACCTGAGCCAACAGATAGAAGGATTTTGGCCTCTAAAAACAAGAGATTCTAGTAAGGGCTTCCGTTCGGGTGGGTATTGATCCGGCGAATAAATCGTCACAATACCATTCTAGGACCCGTTGTCTACAACTTTCTTTGCATCCATAGTTATTTAGAATGGTTCGGAAGAGCTTGGTTTTAGCCCGTCACCACTTAGGGTCGTTCCCTCTCACCAATGCCTGTGCGAAGTGCCAGGCAAATCAGGAGGCAAGCCCAATTCTAATGGTTAAAACATGAAATCAAACTAAAAGCAAACAAAGCATGCATGGTGTTCATTAACCTTTAAGAAACTAAATGTACAACTACTCTAAAAATCGCATGCAAGATGTTTTTAATAAAAGTCTTTGACTGCGTCCTGCATAAGATTTGTTAGTAGTTTCATTTTTTTTTTTTGTCTTCGTCACACATAACGCCAAGGTGCTGCACAGAGAATTAGTACCAAAGAAAAGCATAATATAAGAACAGAATGAAAACAAAGTAATTTGCAAGTAAAAACACTGATTTTCACCTCTGTTTTTGGCCTTACACAGGTGCAGAATGTCTCAACACAGGCGCAGAATGCCTTGACATAGGTGCAGAATGCCTTGACACAGGTGTAGGTCTCCTTAACACAGGCACATATCCCTCCTACACAGGCACAAAAGTGTCTAGAAAGCTCTGGATTGCCTTGTTTCTTAAGTTTTTCACCTGCAAATCAGCTCAGAAGGCACTCAAAACATAGTTAAATGGTTAGTTCACGTCAGGTTCACTAATTAATGTAGATTAGGAATTTGGAATTCATCAAAGAAATATAAACATTAAACTAGCTCAATCACAAAAACTAGATTGCAATGATAAGAAATCCTAATTACACTCAATAGAGATATGAAGACAAGATAATCAAACCAAATGCAAACCATTACAAACGCGAATATCTCCTCCAGAATTCTCCATTTTCCTTCTTTCTCCTTCAAATTAGTGTGTTTGTGGATTTCACCTATAAGTGCACAAGCATAGTATGAAAGCAAGATTGACAAGATGAGATGACAGTGTAAGGATACTAGAAGCGTGATTTTTTCTCTGAAAATGTGGTTAGATCCTGAAAATGTGATTAGATCCCTTGATTGAAAAAAATCATCCAATTTATAGACAAATTGGAGAGATGACAAGATTAGCATGAAGAGATTTGAAAGGAAATTTCAAATCAAGAATGACAAATATGACAAATTATGACAAAATTGACACTTTATATGCAAGATTGATTGATTGACAAATTATGACAAATTGACATGCAAGATTGATTGATTGACAAATTATGACAAGATTGAAATGTCATTCCCATGAAATTAGGGGAAATATTAAAAAAATAGGAGAAAATAGAAAATTAGGTTTAGAAATGATGAATTGGAAATTAGGAAATTAGAAATTGATGAAGATTAGGTAAATTAATTAATAATTTTTCATTCATTAATTAATTTACAAAAAGAGGGGAAATTAATTAGCCAATTAAATAAATATTTAATTGTGACAAGAAGACTTAGGATAAATAAATAAATTATTTAACCTAGAGGGAAAATGACAATCAAGATTAAATGAATAAATCATAAAATCCTAGAAATAAGAGGACAAGGAATTAGGTCAAAACAACAAGAAATTAATGTCGATTCGATCATGATTTTGATTGACAAAAGACCAATGCTGATAAATGATTGAGATTGGTTGACAAATTGACCAAGATTGACAAAGAGATCAAATTGATAGGCACCAATTGACATGATTAAAGAGGACAAGGATCGACGAGGAATCGATCGCAAAATGACAAGATTGACAAGGATGAGGATCGATGACGAATCGATCGCAAGATGACAAGATTGACAAGGACAAAGATCGACCAAAATCATGACTGAAGATTATTATCGACAAGACCAAATTCGAAAGCGAGAAAAATGAAGAATGCAGAAGAAGGACTCGATGCTCGCAAATGATAAAGACCAAGTGCACAACATAGAAGAAATGTTAATGCGACGCAAGAACCCTAAAATAAGGCAATGCGCCAATGTTAAAGTATGACTCACAATACTGGTTCCCACTTTTTGACCAACTTTGACACTTAGATGAACATTTTGCAAAAAACCTTCACTTTCCGACACCTATATCTTTTAAATCATTAAGAATTTGAAGATGATGTAAACTAGTGATTTGTAACATCCTTTTTGTAGATTCTAAATATATTTTTTTCAAATTTTTGTGAATAAAATTTTATTGATTTTTCCATCTCCCTCAAAATGAGTTTTTTACAGAAAACAACATTTTTTAAGAGTGATGTGCATCCCGAAACGTATAAATTTTTTTCTATAAATGATAAAAACTTATCTCTTTTAAATTTTGGTTTGTAACATCAATACCCAGGGCATGCAGTTGGTTTGATAGTGATATGTTGAATATTTTTTATTTTATTAAGTTTTGAAGTTTGATTAATTATAATTTAGATATAGGTGTACGTTTGAACACATAACTTGCTCTATATATATAAAAATTAAGTTATATTTTTTTTGTTAGAAAGAAGACATCAATACCTAGGGCATAGATATTTTTCAGAATTTTTTTGAATTAGTTTGCTATTTTTCCCAATGCATTGAACAAAGAAGTTCATGTTCGGTGAAAAACCTACATTCATAAAAAATAAAATAAAAATATATTAATAAACTTAAATATATTAAAAATTATACTATTTGGAAAGCTTATAATAAGGACTAAATCCTTAAGAAAACAAAACTTCTAAATGAATGCATTTGACCCCTCAAAAGCTAATGTAAAATTGGTTTTTTATCAGCATTTGATAGATGCAAAGGAGACTCCATTGCAAGTATGATTTAGAAGTAGGGAGGTTCTATCCAAGAAATTTTGATCTAAGAGCCTTTGATCTAACTCTCTTCAATTAATTACTTCAAATGGGACCTCTTAAAGCTTAAATAATTATATTTTCTAAAAAATGTATGATTTCAGCAAAAATCAGGATGTACCAAAAAGTGGGAACCAACTTTGTGAGTTCACTGATGATCAGTGGATAGATATTGTGGGTCTTAAATCCCACCATGGTTTTTCCTCTTTGAGGTTTTCCACATAGAAATTTTTGGTGTTATGGTGTTCATCTTTGTGGTTGCATTGTTGCTTATTGTTATATGCTTTTATGTTTACTGGTTGCTGAGTTTTTGTATTAATAAGGTTCAAATTCTCTATTTTGGTAGAACACTGATTCACCCCCCCTTCTAAGTGTTCTTGGATTCCAACACTTCTACCAAGACATCCCCTTGGGAGTTTATTCAAACTTCACCCACATACCATGGAATGCTTCAAGAAGCTTTAAAAAAGATATATATTCAAGCTTCTATGGGAGTTAATGATGCAACTTGTTTGTTGGAATGTATGCATGTAACTAAGACTTATATTGTGTTTTCTCAACATGAGTTAGCTTTACAAGAGATTCAAAACCAATATGATCCTCTCATGATTGTTGTCATTATCAATGATATTGCTAATAAATAAAATAGGAGAAAAGATTCCAAGTTAGGTACATTAGAAAATGGGTTTTGGAAGAAATTAAAATGTAGCTTTAGGGAACAATTCTTATAGGAATCACGTGACAATGTTTAAAACTCTATAAATAGTTTCACAAAGATGTTTCTTGGTCCAAATCCCAAAGATGCTACCAAAATCATAGTAATCACAATTGCATTGATAATTAGATCACCACTACAATTGTGTTAGAATGGTGGTTGTCACAAGTATATAAAAATATAGAGGTATAATTTGAAGCATAAAGTAGATCATTTGACATCTTGACTTGTAATAAAAAAGGTAAAAAAAAAAGAGTAATGATACTTAAAACATGCTACTGGCATGGACATGTGCAAATATAGAGGAGAAATTATAAAGTAGACAACTTTTTTACTTTAGATACACATATTATGAAGACCGATGTGATATTTATTCTTTGATGTAGATGCATAGCTAGAATGTACAATGCTTTGTTTCCTTTCTATTTTTGACCAAATGATGTGTAATTTATTCATTTATAGATTTCAATCTAAGGTACTATGAGATATCTTTTAATATGGAAATCTAGACCACAATTAGGATACTTTTAATCTACAAGGTGATATACAATGGTCATGCATTTGAATTGAGTTGGATTAAAATTAGTGGAAGTCATTTTGGTTTTCAAGGGGTTAAATCATGCTAATGATCTTAGGCTAAACTAGTGATTATGTGTAAGATGTGTAAATGGACAAGGTGAAAAGTTTATGCAAAAATAAAACTAGATTTGTTTCCTTTCTTTTTTTTATTAAATAATGTGCAATTGATTCATTTATAGATTTAAAACTAAGGTCCTAGGGCATGTCATTTAATATGACAATCTAGACCACAATTAAGATACATTTATTTGAAAGATGGTATACAATGGCTATGCATTTGAAGCGAGTTGGATTAAAAATAGTAGGAGGTGAATTTTATTTTCAAGGGGTTAAATCATGCTCATAATCTTGTCTTATGCTAGTGATTGTGTGCAAGATATGCAAATGGAAAAATTGAAAAGTTGCGATTTTAATAGAACTAAAATAACCATATGAAGTTTTTTTTGTATTAAGTATCATAGAATCACAAAGTTCATTTTTTGCTCATTCGAGCATCCACGTTACAAACTTATTACATACTAGCTCCTTTCGAGCACCAAACTAGAAACAACAATTGGAAGACCAAGGGTCACAACTTAGAAATCCACTTTAAACAACCAATGGAAGACCAAGAGTCACAACTTAGAATTCTACACAATGGTGTCCCTCATGGGAGTTGAACTTGGGTCTCCACATTGAGAACTCAATGATTTAACCAAGTAAGCTCAATCCCTTGGACCATACAAAGTTATAATACAGACAACTTTTTAACTTTAGATACACATGTCATGAAGGCCAATGTGATATTTATTCTTTTATGTAGATGCATAGCTAGAATATACAATGCTTAGTTTCCTTTCTATTTTTAATTAAATGGCGTACAATTGATTCATTTATAGATTTCAAACTAAGGTTCTAGGGCATGTCTTTTAATATGACAATCTAGACCACAATTTAGATACATTTAATTTGCAAGCTGATATACAGTGTTCATACATTTGAATTAAGTTGGATTAAAATTATTGGGAAGTCAATTTGATTTTCAAGGGGTGAAATCAGGTTAATGATATTATCCAATGCTAGTGATTGTGTGTAGGATGTGTAAATGGACAGATTGAAAAGTTTATGAAAAAATAGAGCTAAAGTAACCATATGAAACTATAAAGTAGACAACTTTATAGCTAGAATCTACAATGCTTTGCTTCCTTTCCATTTTTAATCATATGATGTGTAATTGATTCATTTAAAGATTTCAAACTAAGGTCCTAGGGAATGTCTTTTAATATGACAATCTAGAGCACAATTAAGATACATTTATTTGCAAGCCAATATACAATGGTCGTACATTTGAATTGAGATGGATTAAAATTAGTGGGAAGTGAAATTTGGTTTTCAAGGGGTGAAATCATGCTAATAATATTTATCCTACACCAACGATTGTGTGTAAGATGTGTAAATGGACAAATTGAAAAGTTTATGAAAAAATAGAACTAAAGTAGCCATATGAAATTATAAAGTAGATGACTTTTTAACTTTAGATACACATATCATGAAGACCAATGTGATATTTATTCTTTGATGTAGATGCATAGCTAGAATCTACAATACTTTGTTTCCTTTTCTTTTTTTAATCAAATGATGGGCAATTGATTCATTATAGATTTCAAACTAAGGTCCTAAGACATGTCTTTCAATATGACAATCTAGACCACTATACATATATTTAATTTGCAAGGCGATATACAATGGTCGTACATTTGGATCAAGTTGGATTAAAATTAGTGGGAAGTCAAATTGATTTTCAAGGGGTGAAATCATGCTAACGATCTTATCTTATGCACATTATGTGCAAGATGTGTAAATGGACAAACTAAAAAGTTTATGATTTTAATAGAACTAAAATAATCATATGAAATTATAAAGTAGACAACTTTTTTTATTTTAGATACACATATTATGAAGACCAATGTGCTATTTATTCTTTGATGTAGACGCATAGCTAGAATCCACAATGCTTTGTTTCCTTTCTACTTTTAATCAAATGATGTGCAATTGATTCATTTAAAGATTTGAAACTAAGGTCCTAGGGCATGCTTTTAATATGACAATCTAGACCACAATTAAGATACATTTATTTGCAAGCCAATATACAATAGTCATATATTTGAATCGAGTTGGATTAAATTAGTAGGAAGTAAATTTGACAAGGGGTAAATCATGCTAATGACATTGTCCTATGCCAATGATTGTGTTGAAAATGTGTAAATAGACAAATGGAAAAGTTTATGAAAAAATAAAACTAAAATAACCATATAGAAGAATAGTTTCTAACACCATTATTATATAAGATATGTAAATGAACAATTTGAAAAATACATTAAAAAATAGAACTAAAGTAACCCTATGGAATAATGGTTTCTAATCCTACCCTCTCTTGTATCTAATAAATCCAAATTAAACACTAAATTGAAACATCTCAAAACAAACCAAAGTAAATACAAAACTAAAAAAAAGTAAAATTACAAATATGCAATTTTGAGGAACTGCAATAGTGTTTGAATGGCGGTTTTGAGGAAATAATGGTAATTGAAAACTTTTAACATACGTGGTGAATCGAACATGACTCATAATCCAACATAAAATATCTCATCTGATAGCTGCACGGCATTTCTTTCTTAAACCCATCCTTTGAAAAAAGCAAAATCTTAATGTAAAGCTACCTAGCAAAGAATGTTTATTATGTTGGATTAGCGGCCTCCCCGCATTCTCCCTACGTATTCTGCTACGTTTGCCGGGCACATGCCGGCGGCCAGGCGGTCCAGAGCAGAGCAAACATGATCAGGGGACATTGCCTTATTCCATATTCCTCCTAATAACCCCAACAAAACCATTATTAACACCTGCTCCCTCCTCGCACGTTTCCGACCTTACAAAAATCATATTACATACATATATGCCCCACATTAAACTCCTCCTTTCATGTGAGCCTCATTTTCTTTTTTAGACTATGTTTTGTGGCGGCAGCTTCCACATGGCTTCCACCCGAAAAGGCTGGACTTTTGGTTCCGTGCCCCAGGCAAAGTAGGCCCTCACCCCATCCCCACTAATCTATACACCTCATTCTGGAATCTCAGGGAGCCACGCCGTCAAAACAACCCCGCACCCCCGGCGGGTCCAACCCGGCCCACCCGTCACACCCGTCCCCACCCACCCGTTCCACCCGGCCCACCCGGCCCCTACAACCGTCACATTAAACAAGGTCTGTTCCGGCACTTTCTGTTTTGACAAGGCCTGCAAAAGTTCTCGCCACGTGCAGGAATAAATGGTCTGCTCTCATTATTCTTCCGCCGCCCAGCATTTAATGTTCATCTGGCGTGGGTGTTTCGTCACCCGTGATTAAGACATGTTTTTATTTTTTCCTGTTTAGTGATTAAGTAGTCTCAAATGCAGGGTATCTAACCGGGGTCTAATTCGTCTCGTGGCGACAAGTTCAACTTAAGCCCACGTTCAGACAAGATTGCATTGGATTTGGTCGATGCTTCAAATGATAATAAGGGTCGTGTTGGGTTTGGGAATCTGCTTTTCGTGATGGAATGGACAGCAGCTAGGTACAAGGACGCAATGAACACGGAGAGGAATGAAAGGCGATGACTGTGGACACGTTTGCTTTGCTTTATTGCTTGATTCCATCTTAATTCTGGCTCCAGAATGAGGAACTAGTGACGATGGTGCATCATTCTCTTTTGTTTGCTTGTGCTTCGTTGTGAACTGGGTACAAGTTTGCTGGTTATTTTAATCAGTATCAAGTGCAACCGATGGGGCAAGCATGGCCGTCCATTACCATTCACTATTTCTCAAGCACTTAATTTTTAAGCAATTGAATCATTCTTTTAAGAGATGGGTTCGTCTGAATAAATACTCATGAATGAAATATGGGTCAATGAATCTTTAAATCATTTTTATGAGGATCGATTTGTGTGAATAGCTATTCTTGAAATACACGGATCAATGAAATTGATTCTGAACTATTTTTATGAGACATGGGGTTTGTTTGAACCACTACTTATGAAATATGAGTCAAATGAGTTTGACTTTGAATTATTCTCATGATAGATGGGTTTGTGTGAACCACTATTTGTGAAATATGGGTCAATGACTTTGATTTTGATTCATTCTTATGATAGATGGGTTTGTTTGAACCACTACTCATGAAATATGGGTCGATGACTTTGACTTTAAAATATTCTTATGAGAAATGAGGTTGTGTGAAGCATTACTCATGAAATATGCATCAATAAGTCTAACTCAAAAACTACACAACTAAATCCTAGTATTGACATCGTTAAATTATGTCAAATACCAAGTCAACGAATTGAAATGAAAGAGTTGTCGAATTTATTTATATAGAATAATATCTAAAAATAAGTACATTACATTAAAGGGTTGCAATTCAATTTATTGAGGTATGCTTCTTGATTAGGCCACCCACCAAAGTTCAAATCCCCCTAGGTGTTATAATAGGCAATGGGATTAGGATCATGTCCTAGGAGTCTTCGATGGGTTGAATACTCCTTAGTTCTTAGTTCTCAACGAAAGAGGTATTAGTTTGGATTCATTTTCATGTATCAAATAGAAAAAGCAATTTGAGTTTGACATAAAACCTTCCAAAAAAGTAAATAAATAAGTCAATTAGAATTAGAATGTTATTCTTGCTATATATCTTTTCTTGAAGTTTAATTATTTTTAATAAATTATTATAAAATGATTAGAAATAAGAATGAAAATACAATTTTCCAATTTGAAGACCAATACAATCCCTAAAGGGGTGATAGAGTTAGAGAGACCCTTGATCAAATTGGTAAATAGAAAGATAAACTAAATTTTGGGGGAAAATGTGTACCTTTTGATTTTGGGAATGAAACATAACCTAAAAATATTTTCATTAGTAAAGTATATCCTTTAGAAGGGATAAATTGTATATCCAAAACTTTGAAATATTACCATCAAGGGATAGCATGGAGTTATAAAGATTTTAAAGATGTATGATATGTTCATCATCACACACTATACCACTGAAGCTAGGCACCAAATCTTTTAGACAAAAGTAAAGACCCATGAACACCTTGCTAGAGTCATTAATGTTCCAAGAAATTAAGAAGTTGTTAGCGAGAATCATCTTCCTCAGTAGACACTTTACTTTGGTGGCTAATCTAGTTCTAGGTAAGAAAAATAACTGTGAGATCAAGCTATGCATATATTTTTTAAACCTAAAAAGAGCATTGGAAAAAGACAACAATCCTCTATATTTTCTAGATGATGTGTTGTAAATTTTAACTCAGTCTAAAATGACGTCTTTCCCATCTATGAATACTCAAAACATAATTAAGTAATGGTCAATAGTGAGGATAGAATCAAAACCTCTTTTATGAAAAAATAGGGTACATTTTCCTATCAAAGAATGCCCTTGGGATTGATCAATGCAAGAGTCACTTTTTTAGCATGCAATGGATATAGCTTTCAAGGTTCTACTAGGAATTGTATGATCGTCTACATGGATAAGTGGAACATATTTTTCAAGAATAGAGAAGATCACATAGTATATTTAAGAAAACTTTTTGTAAAGATGTCAAGATCATAGCATATCATTGAATACAAAAATCGCATCTTCAAGGTGATTGAAAGAAAATTACTAGAAAGTCCATTGATCTAAATAGAGTGGAAGCAAAAATATTTATCCTCCTACAAGCAAAAAACTATTTAAATCTTACTTCAATAAAATTAATTTTCTTAAGATAGTTTATCATTAGATTTGTGGAAATAGTAAGACCATTAAATTTCATGCTAAAGATGAATGCAAAAATATAATGGATAACATAATCCAAAATAGCATTTGAGGAAATAAAGAAATTTATTGTTGAAGCTCTAGTTCTAGTAAGTCTTGACTATTCTATACTTTTTTATTTCTATGAAATTGTCTCTAATCAGACATGCACAAAAATGCCCACTGAAAGAAATGATAAAAAATAAAAAATAAAAAATCAAAGAGAAGAAATGATCAAAGAGAAGAAAGACTTGAAGCCTTTATTAATGTGTCTTTCACATATGTTGAGTTGAAGTACCCAAATATGCAAAAATAAGCTTATGCTCTTGTAAGAATAGTGAAGAAAGTTTACCATTACATCCTTGGAAATCAAGTGATGGCAATTATGCCAAATGATATAGTTAGAATTTTGTTAATGTATAATGAATTGGGAGAAACATGGGGAAAACAAATTACCTTATTACAATAATATGATATGGAAATCATACCCATGAAGTTAGTTTGAAGCCAAATATTGATCAAGACTATAAATAAGATCTATCCCAATTTATCATGCCACCAGTATGTTAGAGATGAATGGTATACTGACAACATTCACTATTTGATAAGTTTAATGGTGAAAATTAGGGTTTCACCAATTAAGGTAACAAAACCACTAATTTTTCTTAATTAACCATTACATTGATCTAGGCTTAATCCCAATGCGAAAAAGTATAAAATTCTAATTAGGTTCACTTGGTTAATGTTTGGCCCCGTTTCTAAGTTGAATTGTGAAAATACTAAAATTAGGGTAAAATAGGTGATTATTAAAGAAATTAGGCATAAGCGACAAACTATAGTTGTCGTACGAAGACACTAACCTGGATCTGGGCAAAAGAATACATTTCAGATCTATTCCCAGAAGTTTGGCCTAATTTTTCGGGACTAGGGCTCATCAATTTGCTATGGTCCTTTGAATTTCTCATCATCAAAAGGTAAACCTGTTCGTCTCTGCAAATCCTATTGATCCTCTCGAACACATCTTTGTACTTGTTTCTTGCACACAAAAAGAAAGGGTAAATTGTTGGGAATAGGGGTTTGCCTAAGTTAAGCCCCAGTTTAAGAATTAACCTTGAATGAAATAATGCAAATACTAAAATAAATGCTGGATAGATATACCTCAAATCTGCAATTATTGTTGATGATGCTTTTCTCTTTGAATGTAATCACATATGTTGTATGAAATGGCATGATAAACTCAAAACCCTAATCACACACATGCTTGCATAAGTTTGATGTAATTTTGCTCCACAATGGTTGAATGATGAATATGCAGCCTTGAAGATCTCTGAAAATGCTTGATAATGAATGCTTCATAGATGCACGGATGATAGGAATTGATTGCTTAGATGAAATTAGGTTGATAACATGTCTTTATATAAGGACTTCTAGGTAAATTACCAATTAGGCTGACCTCCAAGGGTCATGCGAAGCCAAGAAGATCAAAACTTACCATTGAGATATAGCCTCAACCCCATTTTAAATTGGGGCCTGATTGAGTGAGACCATAGTGTTTTGGGGCACCATGGTCCAGACTAGGGTGTTCTATGCCCTGGTCCCACCTCAATCAAGACCAAAACAATGTTAAAATAGAGTGGTCATCCCATGGTAGGACCCACAAAAGGTTGTTCATGGCCTCAAAGTTAGAGAATAGGCACAAACATACCTAGAAAAGTGATGAGGATAGGACATGCTAAAGTAGGGGCACAAACATGAAGCATAAATTGGCCTGGTGACAATTTACAATGCTACATTTAGCCCCCATTTTAATGGGAGTATGCGCCTATACAAATACTCATGGTAAAGTTGTTGGCATTATTGGATGAATTGATTATGTGTTGCATTGATGTTTTGTCATTGATGTCAACACTAGCTGTTATGGTTGGTTACCAACAAACAGGTTTTGGTTACCGGTAGAAGATCTAGTGTTACCAGTAGAAGAGATTGTCTGTTGGACACTTCTAGCATGTTTGGATCTATGGAATGTGATTGGTTGCATGTGGTACATGCTTCTAGAGAATGTCTTGGTCAGATGGTATTGAATTGGTAATCAGATGCTATTATACACTCTGGTAAACCCTTACCGGCACTGGCTCAAGGTTTTACCGACAGAGCTCTCACTGAGGAATCTTGACAGGATGCATAATTGGTGTTGGTGCAACTTCTACATAGATGCTGAAGATGTTCTTTGATCATGCTTCAACTACTTGAAGACTTTGCTTTGGCGTGGTGGACCCAGAATAGGTCTGGTGCCTATCTAGGTTATGGACCGATATCATGTTAACATGTACTCTACATGTTACTGAGATGTTTCAGGATGTTTTATGGAATTGTTATTATTGTTTTGGTCTTAAGCCGACATGGCATATCATTGTAATATGTATTTATGTAATGATCTTATTGTAATATCTTTTAGGTGGCCGACCTAATTGGTTTAGGGTTGGTATAAAATGATGTAAGATCTCATTGTACAAAAGTGTCGTGGTCTTGGAATGCAATATCATATGCGAAGGAGATTTGGTTGATCATTGAAGATTGAATTGGGATTAAGGAAGAGGTCAAAGGCCTCCGGTATTGAGCTTAACCGAAACTGTAATCAGGCATGGTAGATGCTATCTTTGGAAATTCACTCTATTGGATTGTTGCCCATTTATCTTGAGATGGTTGTTGCCTCTCTGTAGTCAGTGAGACTCTTTTGTAATGAGCAGTACGCTCTAGGCAGTGTGCCTTCCTTCCTTCACTAGTGGTTGAAGCATGCATTCAACATTTCAAGATAAGAAATAGAACTCGGAGAGTGGTAGTAGGTGAAGTTGAAGCAGTGCACGAAAAAGGTGTTGCCTTGTGGAAGAAAATCATGAATCAACAAAAGGAAGTTGGAGAAGAAATAGAAAAGGAAACAAAGCAGGACCAAGGTGCAGCTGTCCTTGACAAAGAAAAAGGTAAGGAAAAAGACTCTACTAAAGGTTTTTATGTCTTCTCAGTTAATGAGATTATAGGAAATGTTGTGTCAGACATTCCCAATCTAACAAAGGATGTCGAGCGACCGGTTCACACTACATCGGTGAAGGAAGTTGATCAAACTAAGCTTCATGGTCAAGATGAAGTGATATTTGAAGACATTCCTTATGAGGATACACCTCACATAACTTCACTGACATGAAATCCTATGCTGTCAGAAGAAGGAAAAGAGGAAGAGAAGAAAGTAGATGATAAGAAAGCAATGATGGATACTCCTCCAGCAAACAGGAAGTTAGACCTAGAAAATGAAAGTGAAAAGAAGAAGGTAAAAATCATCACAACAACTAGTTCAGAAGTTGAGACTGCAGAAAAGGAAGATGAAACAGAGGAGGAAGAAGAGGGAGAATCAGTCATTGATATAAATAAAATGACTCCCAAGCAGCTGATGAAGGTTCTAGAAAAACTAAAAATTTGAGCTGAAAAGGCTAAGTTAAGAGCAAAGAAGAAGAAGGCGAGAATTCTCAATTCTGCCAAGACAATTCTCTCTGACCTAATTCCTGACATTGCTGTTGATAATACTACCCCCATTATTGATCATTTAAGTACTCTTGTTACAACAATCAGTTCAGAGGCAATTGATCTAGAGAAGGTTGCAGTAAGGCAATATGAATCAAAGAGAGGAGAAAATTTAATGGAACAAATATCAGTTAGAAAAGTTGCCCTCGCCACCCTAACAAAAGAAGTCAGAAATATACTTTAGGAAGTTGGTCAATTACTGGTCAAATCTTCAAGTTTTACTGATTTCATTAGAGATCTAGAAGACAAAAGAAATTAGACTCAAAAAGAAATTCAAGATTTGATAAGTTCTTTTGATCCTCTTACCAGTTCAACATCAACTTTTCCAAGCAAGGTCAAACAACTCAATCATGAAATCAAAAGGTTGAAAGAAGAAGAGGACAAATGAGGTCTTAGTTTGTTAGAGCTACAGTGCTATCTGCCACTAATTATTGACTTCATGCAAATGAACATTAAAGAAGCAGACCGCCTCATAAGTGAACCTTACTACAAGACAGTTGATGATATGGAGGTTTTTATTGCAGTTATGCATGGACACTTGACCACCATGAAACAGGTAAAATCTTCATGGGAATCCTCATTGAAAGTAGCTCAAGAAAATTTCAAGGACCTTTTTGCTTTACTTTGACAAATTATTTTGTATAGTCTTTGCCATTGATGGCAAAAGGGGGAATTTTGGAGACTTGTACATTGTGAGTTATAGGGGTCAGAAACAGGGGCCAGAACTGACACAGTTTTGTAGTATTTGCCACCAATGCCAAAGGGGGAGTTTGTTGGCATTCTGGTGCATTTTGTGTGACCGGTGAGTGATATGGTTGTCATTGTTGGCAACATCATCTCCCAAGTCTTCATAGTCTATCGGTAGTAAGTAGACCGATATTTTGGCATTTGCATGAAGATTGCATTAATGATATGTTATGTTGTCATTGATGTCAATTAACCGGTAATGATATTGCTGTAATATTGTTACTATAACCGGTAGGAAAAATTCATGGAGTGAACCGATAACCAGTGTAAACCTTATCTATTGATGTAATCGGTAAACCTTACCTGTTGTTTTTGATAAACCCTAACCAATTAAGTTTGGCGAATTGGCTATATTGGTTTATGATTTGATGATGAGCGGTAATGATTATGACACGTATGATTATTGTATGAAGACAATTCCAAGAGATTTTGGTGAGTTGTTGTAATAGATTTTGTCTAGGGAATGAGAAAATGTATTACATCTAATGCAAAGCATGTGATGAGTTAATAAGTTCGATGAAGAGGTGATCAAGGAGCGATAAAGGTTTTCTTGATTGATGTGTAGAGATTTCTATGTAATCCAACGGTCATACTTGAAACGATTTGTTTGTAATCTCTATGAGAATTAGGTTTTTGTTGTGTTACTGACTTGATTGATTTGTTTATAAGGTCGATGAAGTTGTTTAGTTTAATGAGCTGGCAAAGAGTGAGCATAGATCAGTTGAGTGTGTGGTTGCTGAACTTGATGATGTATTTGCAGTTTGAGTAAAGGCAGATAGGAGCATGAAATGGATCTGATCAAGAAAGTGTAGTGTTATTTAGATAGATCAACAAACTCCTATTGTTTTCTAACAATCACAACAAAATTGAAATCCCCTAACTGGGTAAGCTCTAACAAGCTTAGTGTTATTCAAATCCTCTAACAAGGTGATCCATTAGATTGGATTTTCAAATCCTCTACCGAGGTTACTCCTTACAGGGTATTGCTTCTAACAAGGCATTTGTAGTCAATCCCTTAACCGGGTGATTCCTAACAAGACTTTTTGTAAAGCTTTAACAGGATAGGCTCCTAACAGGGTGAACACCAGAAGAGTTCAGATAGTTATCTTTTGAGTCTCATCTCACCGTGGTTTTTACCTATTTTGGTTTCCACATCAAAAATATTTGTATCAAGTGGTGAATGTTTTTGTGATTATGTTTTCATGGTCGATTTACTTAACTACTTAACTATTTTGATAAGTCATGATAACCGGAAGCATTGAGAAATGAAGAAGTTGTTTACTGTTAATTTGTTGTAACAGTCAACCGGTTTTTCTTATGAATTTTTATCTTGATAGAGGTATTACATTGTTAGTTCTGAGTTTACTTTGAGAGAATGATTTTTGAGATTGGTGAAGTTTGTATCAGTTTTTCCAACTACTGATTCACCCCCCCATCTCAGTAGTTGAATAGATACTTATTCTTTCATCATACCATCAATTGGCATCAGAGCATTACAGGTCCTCTAAGGTCTAAGCCTAAGAGCTTGAGGTAAAGATCTTGCAGATCATGATGAAGAAGGAAGGTCCGAAGTTTAAAAGAGAGAACTATAGGATATGGAGTGATAGAACAAAAAATTATATCAAGAGTTTGGGAAGCCAGTATTGGGATTATGCCGATACTAAGGATGTTGCACCTACTGGGATGTTGACTGATGATTAGAAGAAAGAGAAACAAGAAAATCGTCTAGCATTGGAGGCTATTATCTATTCTTTGTCTGATGCAGAGTATGTAGATGTTCATGGTCTTGAAACTGCATATGAGGTATGGAAAAAACTTCAAGAGATTTATAGCAGTGATGAACATGTTAAGATTGATAAAGAAGAGAGTCTAAGAGGAAAGTTTGATGACATGCAGATGAATGAAGGTGAGAATATCCAACAGTATGGTCAAAGGATAAAAGAGAGAACCGGAGAAATTAAGAGTGCAGGAGGTAAAGTGGAAGATTCCACAATGATCAGTAAGGTACTGCGAACCCTACTACCGGTCTATGCTATCCAAGTTGTAGCTATTCAGGAGCTAAAATCCATTGACAAAACTAAGGAACTCTTGACTCCATCATTGACAAGATTACTACTTTTGAATTATATGGTTATGATGGTAGTGTACATAAATCTGAGTTTGCATTTAGAGCTTTTGTTTCTAACCCATATGTGAGGAAAAGTAGAGATGCCAATCATAGTTATGAATCCAGATCCAACAGAGAAGTTGATGATGAAGACAGTTTAGTTGATCTTGAAGCATTGTTGACCAAGCAGTTGCCTAGAGGTATAGGTAAATATAGAGGCAAATTACCTTTGAAATGTTTTGCATGCAACAAGATTGGACACATTGCTGCTAACTATCCTAATGGTGATAATGAGCACACACAAGAGAAATTAAAGAAGTACAAGGGTAAAGGCAAAAGAGATTGTCTTATTGCTATCGATGGTGGTATCACTGATGAGGAATCTAATTTTGATGCTAATGAAGACATTATGTTTGTATCCATTAAAGAAGAGATGTCAGACTAGAAGGCATTAGTATCCAGGATGGATAACTCTAATGATTGGATCATTGATAGTGGTTGTTCACATCACATGACCGGTGATCAGAGCAAATTTATGTCTCTGAAGGAATTTGATGGCGGAGTTGTAAGATTTGGTAATGACTCACCTTGCATGGTTAAAGGTAAGGGAACTATTTATCTTAATGGAAAGAGTAGTGCAGATGATGTCTACTAGGTTGAAGGTTAAAAGCACAATCTTTTGAGTGTGGCACAACTCAATGACAAAGGATACCCATTAGAGTTTAAAAATGGTATGTGCAAAATCTATGGCAATAAAGGTGAACTGATTGCAACTGGGAAGCAAACTAAAGGTAACTTGTTTCACCTTAATCCTAAAGTCAGCAATTGTTTAATTGCAAAGATAGATGATAGTTGGCTTTGGCATATAAACTTTGATAACATTGTTAAAGTGAGTAAGTTAAAGATAGTGAGAGGTTTTCCTCAGTTAGACAAACTGGTTAATGCTCTATGCAAAGAATGTCAGTTGGGAAAGATGACATCCTCAACTTTCAAGAGCAAATTCTTTTCAGCGAAACATTTGTTAGATTTGGTTCATACAGATCTTTTTGGACCAATAAGAACAAAAAGTATTCAAGGTGACAAATATTTTATGATCTTCACTGATGATTGCTCAAGGATGATGTGTGTCACATTCTTGAAGGATAAGACTGAAGATTTTGGTAAGTTCAAGGCATTCAGGGCCTTAGCTGAGAAAGAGAGCAGTAAGAAGATAAAGTGTCTGAGGATAGAACAAGGCGGTGAATTTACTTCTAAGGTATTCACTAGGTATTGTGAAGAAAATGGTATCAAATGACAACTTTCTACACCAAGGACACCACAACAGAATGGTATCATAGAGAGAAACAACTGGTCAGTTGTTGAAGCTGCTAGGATGATGTTGATACAAGGAGGTGTAGCGAAAACTTTCTAGAGACAAGCTGTCAGTACAACTGTCTACACTATGAACTGAATTCTAGTAAAGAGAGGTAAGGACAAGACTCCTTATGAATATTGGTATGGTAGATCACCTGATGTTAGTTATTTCAGAATATTTGGAAGCAAATGTTTTATTAAGAGAGGTGATTATATTAGAAAATTTGAGGCTAAAAGTGATGAAGGTATATTTTTTGGCTATTCCACCAAGAGTAAGGCCTACAAGTGTTTTAACAACCAGAATTGGAGAATTATTGAGAGTGCTGATGTTCGAGTGGATGAAAATATTGAAGTCTCAAAGGAAACAAGTTTGGAGAAAAAGGATGAAGATCCTTGCATTTTGTTTTTAGAACTAGAAACTGTGAAATCTGAAACTGACAAAGCAAATATTGATGTACCAGTTCAACCAGAGCAGATAAATTCAGAAGAAGATGATGATAATGAAGAAGCTGAACCTGAAGATAAAGATAATGTTATTCCAAGATATGTGAGACTGAATCACAATCCTGAACAGATTATTGGGGATAAGGATGCTGGAGTACTAACCAAAAGAAGAATCAAAGAGAATTCTTGCATGATCTCCACTATTGAACCAAGAACTGCTAAGGAAGCATTTGGTGATGATCATTGGGTTAAAGCTATGGAGGAGGAATTAGATCAAATTGAGAAGAACAACACATGGACCCTATTACTCGGACCAGTAAATAAAAATGTGATAGGTACTAAGTGTGTATTCAGGAACAAGTTGAATGAAGATGGTGCTGTAGTTCACAACAAAGCTAGGTTGGTTTGCAAAGGTTATGCACAAGAAGAAGGAGAAGAATATGGTGAGAATTGCACTAGTGGTAAGACTAGAAGGTGTTAGAACTTTACTTGCATTTGCAGCACACAAGAAATTCAAGGTATACTAGATGGATGTTAAGTCAGTGTTTTTGAATGGGATACTAGAAGAAGAAGTATACATTGAGTAGCCAGATGGTTATGCTCTGACTGATAAGAAAGACATGCTATGTAGATTGCATAAAGCTTTATATGGATTAAAGAAGGCATCGAGATCATGGTATGAAAGGCTTCATACACATTTGATGAAGATAGGCTTTTTGAGAACTAGTGATGATAGTAACATATATCTCAAATCTGAAGGAGATAAAATACTAGTCAGCGAAGTATTTGTCGATGATATCATATTTGGAGGTAATGATGACATGAGCAACAGTTTTGCAGATGAAATGAAAAAAGAGTTTGAAATATCTTTAGTGGGAGAAATAAAATTTTTCATAGGCTTGCAAATACAACAAATGTAGAATGGTATTTTCATCACAGTCTAAGTATGCGAAAGAGGTCTTGAACACATTTGGCATGAGTGACTATAAACCAGTTGGGACACCTATGGTTATAGGTTGTAAGTTGTCTAAGGAAGATGAGTCCAAATCTGTTGATGAGAAGGAATAAAGGTCAATGATTGGGAAATTACACTATGTTGTTCACAATAGACCAGACATAGCTCATGCAAATTGCATAGTTGCTAGATTCCAGAAGAATCCTAAGGAAACACATCTGATAGCAACCAAAATAATTTTTAGATACTTGAAAGGTACTATTGATTATGGGTTATGGTATCCATATGGAGGAAATTTTGACTTGAAGGTGTACACAGATGCAGATTGGGTAGGAAATGTTGATGACTAGAAAAGCACAACCGGTGGAGCATTTTTTCTTGGAGGAAGACTTGTTTCATGGAGTAGTAAGAAGAAGAGTTGTACTTCATAATCTACTGCTAAAGCTGAGTATGTTGCAGCTTACATGAATTGTACATAGACTATATGGATGATGCATATTTTGGAAGGTTTTAAGATGAAGATTTCAGAACCTATAAAGATATTATGTGATAATACAAGTACCGTAAATATTTCCAAGAACCCTGTTTTGCATGCAAGTACCAAGAATATTGAATTGAAGTATCATTTCTTGAGGGAAAAAGTACAGAGTAAAGATGTGATCTTAGAGCATGTTTCTACCAAGGAGCAACTTGCATATATTTTTACTAAACCTCTTCCTAAGACTATTTTTGAGTATCTTAGAAGTCAGTTAGGGGTTGTCCCTCTTCATGAAGTCAGTTAAGTATGATGTAGATTACATCAGTCCCGGAGCTACTTGCAAAATTTTGCAGAACGATTGGTGTAGAAGTGGATTTATTCCACAGGGGGAGCATCAAGTTGCAGATTGTTGATGATGCACAATGAAATTTGACATTACATGTTTTACTTTCAATTTGGCATTGATGTCAAAGGGGGAGAATAATTATGTGATTATGGGAAGGAGAACCAGTGACAAGCTGAAGACATGGAGAGGATGGTGAATACTTGGTAATGTAAATGAGGATTCCTATTCATAATCATGCAACAATCAATGGTATTGATATTTGTATTGCCATCAATGCGAAAGGGGGAGATTGTTTGCATTTGCATGAAGATTGCATTAATGATATGTTCAGTTGTCATTGATGTCAATTAACCGGTAATGATATTGTTGATATTATTGTAATATTGTTACTGTAACTGGTACGACGAATTTGTGGAGTGAACCGGTAACCCATGTAAACCTTATCTATTGATGTAATCGATAAACCCTAATCGATTAATTTTGGTGAATTGGTTATATTGGTTTATGATCTGATGATGAGCGGTAATGATTATGACAAGTATGATTATTGTATGAAGACAATTCCAAGAGATTTTGGCGAGTTGTTGTAATGGTTTTTGTCTAGGGAATGAGCAAATATATTGCATCTATTGCAAAGCACATGATGAGTTACTAAGTTCGATGAAGTGTTGATCAAGGGTCGATCAAGGTTTTCTTGATTGATGTGCAGAGATTGCTATGTAATCCAGTGGTCATACTTGAACCGATTTGTTTTTAATCTCTATGAGAATTAGGTTTTTGTTGTGTTACCGCTTTGATCAATTTGTTTATAAGGTCGATGAACTTGTTTAGTTTAATGAGTTGGAAAAGAGTCAGCACAAATCAGTTGAGTCTGTGGTTACCAAACTGGATGATGTATCTATAGTTTGAGTAAAGACAGATAGGAGCATGAAATGGATCTGATCAAGAAAGTGTAGTGCTATTCAAATAGATCAGAAAACTCCTGTTGTTTTCTAACAATCATAGCAGAATTGAAATCCCCTAACTGGGCAAGCTCTAGCAAGCTTATTGTTATTCAAATCCTCTAACAAGTTTATCCATTAGATTGGATTTTCAAATCCTTTACGGAGGTTACTCCTTACAGGGTATTGCTTCTAACGAGGCATTTGTAGTCAATCCCTTAACCGGGTGATTCCTAATAGGATTAGTTCTTAATAGGACTTTTTGTAAAGCTTTAACAGGATAGGCTCCTAACAGGGAGAACTTCAGAAGAGTTTAGATAGTTATCTTTTGAGTCTCATCTCACTGTAGTTTTTACCTATTTTGGTTTCCACATCAAAAATATTTGTATCAAGTGGTGAATGTTTTTGTGGTTATGTTTTCATGGCTGATTTACTTAACTACTTAACTATTTTGATAAGTCATGATAACCGGAAGCATTTAGAAATGAAGAAGTTTTTTACTGTTAATTTGTTGTAACAGTCAACCAGTTTATCTTATGAGTTTTTATCTTGACAGAGGTATTACATTGTTAGTTCTAAGTTTACTTTGAGAGAATGATTTTTGAGATTGGTGAAGTTTGTATCAGTTTTTCCAACTACTAATTCACCCCCCGTTCTCAGTAGTTGACTAGATACTTATTATTTCATCATACCATCATGATATACAGAGGTTAACCGGCTAAGAAATATGTAGATAGGCTAAGCAATGAGTAGACCGACACAAAAGTGGTCAACTGACTAAGGAGTGAACATATCGGTACACAAAAGGTAATCGACTAGGTAGATTTTGATCGGTACACTGATAGACTTGGTAACGTTCAATTAGCATCTAGTTAAACTGACAGTCTTCTCCAATCAACCTACAAACTTATTAGAGTGAATGAGTGTTTTGACAAAGATTCCTGCAATGATTTCTGGAGAGTGATTTATGGCGTGGTAATAGGATTTTGAATCTGATGTTTTAGAGAGAAAGTTGGTGATAGATTGAAAGGGTAATAAATTTACATAATTCATTTTGATGAGGTTGTTGTTCATGTGAAAAAGTGGAAAATGTGAAAGTGAATATAGGGCGAGTATAACAGAGTGCAGAGCCGAGTGAAAGAGGACTGACAGAGTGTAGAGCTGAGGATCAGTAAATTAGTAGAGTGTAGAGCTAAGGATCAGTAAATCAACAGAGTGCAGAGGCGAAGGCATACTTAGGAAACTAGTGTTGTGCAGAGCAGACACAACCGATGCAGATATAGTATGAATTTTAGTGTGATTTGATCAAGCTATCAGTAGCCACTCCAACAGATTATCTTTATTTTTCTTTCTAACCATTGCAACTAAAATCTCTTAATAGGGTGGACTTTAACAAGTCCCATTGTAAAAATCCTTTAACCGGGTGTCATCTTAATTGTTGATCGTAAGACCTTTAACAAGGCTACCTTTAACAGGGTAAAGGCACTGACATGCCTTAATCAAAATCCCTTAATCGGGTGGCACCTAATAGTGTCTTTGTAATCTCCTAATAGGGATGGCTCCTCACTAGGCGTACTCTAGAAAAGTACAAATCTTGTGAGTTCCCACTCACACCGTGGTTTTCTTCCATTTGGGTTTCTATGAGATAAATCTTGGTGTCACTGTGTATCTTTTTGTGCATTCATATTCTTCTGCAGTAATTATTTATATTGATGAATGTTAAGTTAGTACAAATTTAAAGTAAAAGTTTTAATTGAGCTAGAACTGGTATAGTGTTGACTCACCCCTCCTCTCTCAACACCGGTTGGGACTTACAAAGCATCCAAAATAGCTAGTGTTGGCATCAATGATAAAACATAAATGCAACACATAATCAATTCCTCCAAATGGCCAACAAATTCTACTAAGGTAGTTAGAGATATACCTAAGATTGTGAAGCCCTATAATCCAGTATGTAAGGAATGTCAAATGGGAAAGCAAGTCAGAACTTATTTTAAGAGTATACAAGACAAATCTAATGATGTTCTTGATCTTATTCATACTGATTTATGTGGTCCTACTAGAATCAAAAGTTTTCAGGGTGATAGATATTTTATGCTAATCATTGATGACTATTCTAGAATGATATGGGTTACTTTTCTAAGGGAGAATAATGTGCCGAGCGGTGCCATACATGCTACTGTGTAGGGGAAAAAGCGAGACTAGGTTAACATGCCCTAATCCTACCTTTTGACACACATTACGGAATACGAAAGAGCCTAGAGGTATCACACAATTGGCTACTTCTTCTTGTGAAAGAGAGAGCCACGGGCTACCTATTAGGATTTCTATTCCTTTGTTGTAATTGAAAGATAAAATGATGCAAGTTCAATTCCTAACCCCAAAATGCAAGTATGAACTAATGACAAGATTGCAGAATTGAACTTAAACAATGGAAAGCTGTAAACACAAGGATAAGACAAGAATGCAAATGCATACCCGGAGTTAAAATCAGACTGAAAATGTTCGGAACGGGGGCGCGAGTGCCACTGTCCTGATTCTGCCTCGGAAACTGCTCTGGAAACTGCTGTTTTGCACTCTGGAAAAGCTGTCAAAAATGCTGAAAATGCTATCTGTCAGGAGGACCAGGGTGCCCAGTGCCCCTGTCCCAGGGACCAGGGCACCCAGCGTCGCTGTCCTGGCAGGACTAGGGCACCCCATGCCCCTGTCCTGGTCTTTTGCTCTGAGATTTGGTGTGAAGTTCGATCTCCGTCTGCTTCTTCCGGATTTGTAACTTGCGGCGTCATCCGAATTTCGAAACCTACACTTATATCTGAAAAGGTGTGGTGGGCAGCTATATAGGGTTTTGCCTTAGTCAAACCCCCGCTTCGGTGATTTCCACCTCCACGAATAGCCAAGTTGTATTGTAAAATGTATTGTGTGTGTAGACCTAGTGTGTGTGCAAGGTCCTTAAATGCAAGAAAGCAAACTAGAGCAACCTAGAAAGTAAACCCTAATTGCTTGTAAATGATAATGTAAATGCTCTAAATCAAGATGCAAAGTGATCTAAAGCATGAATAAAGGATATATTGAAGCTTATGCAAAGACATGAAAACAACATGAAATCATACCCAACCCTCAAGGGAGGAGTACAAGCCAATCTTCAGTCGGTAATCTCCTATTGTTCTTCAATGTCTCCCAAGCCCTGAATGAACAAAATTGATGAATGCTTGATGGATGGATGTTGAATGTTGTTGAAGTCTTCAAAGATCTGCTCTTTCGCTGCCTATGAGGTCCTTGAAAAAAAAAATTCTGGATCCTTTCCAATGAAGAAAGAGAGCTCTTATATATGAAACCCTAGGTCTTAATTTCAACTTTTGGCCGACCTAGAGATTGAATATCCCGCCAATTTCTTGGGGTTAAGCTTTATTTTATGATTGGATCGCGCTCCTAAAATTTTGGGAAAAATGTCCGGGACCATGTGCACTCCGGGCGCCATGGTCCTCTCCGGGTGCCATGGTCCCGACAACTTTTCACCAAATTTTCAGGGCCGTCGGATATGATGATTTTAGAGAGAATCCCGAAGTTACAGCTGATTTTGAGATGTTTTGACCCCTAAAATCAAGCCCCCAAGTTCAAAATAGGACCTAATTAGGGTTTTTGATTAAATGATGTATTGGAAGAATAAAATGAAAGGGGCACACTTTAATGAAAGGGCCCAACTTTATGATGAGGGAGATGATGAAATAGAACCTTAGACCTAATTAATTTGACTAATTAAGTGCTAAAGGGGAAATGCAATGCAAAATGCAAAATGCGCCAAGACGGGTGCTAAACTAGGTGTGAAATTGTACCACCCTAGCAAGTGCGTACAATTTACGATGCTACATTTAGCCCCCACTTTAGCGGTCATATGAACACTACGTGCATATGCAAGCTAAAGTATAGAAAAGTAAACATTATTTGAAAAAGGATATATCCATAAGTTGTCGGACGAAGCCCCCAGCGGTATCTGCAGTACACAGTTAGGAACCGCACCCTACAAAACACACGTTAGATCACGAAATCACCTAATGCTTACTAAGGAAGGTGATGAAAATTCGAGGGTAGCTATATGCCCCCCCCTGTTTCGGCTTGCTAATTTTAGTGAGTTGAAATAGGGTATCATGTTTACCACTTCGAATTGTTAAAGAATATTGATGACAAATGCTCACAAGAAGATTTGATATGAGATCAAAAACTAATGGAGAATCATTTGGTAAGAAAGAGGACTAAATCTCAATTCCAACACAACAAAGAGTGTGAGGATTTGAGAGTTCTCTAACACAAGATGAAGGATGTAAATGGAAACAAAATGCAAAGAGAAGAAAAGAAAGGAAAAAAGCATGAATACACACATTGGTGATCCATGAGAAGAATAGTGAGAGAGAAAACATGGACTTCTCGCCCCTACATCTTGTCTAGGTGATCCATGGGACAAAGGACATGGAAAACTAGCCCCTAGAGTCTGTCTAGGTGATCCATGTAAGGGAGGAGAGTGAGAAAGTCTAGCCTTATGCCGCTAGTTCCACTCAACCTTGTGCATGTGTGTGTAAGTGAGGTTAGAAGCACCTCATAGGAGTCTATGCCCGAGTATGCTACAACCTGTATATGTATAGTACAAAAGCGTGACATCTCGCTCTAAGAGTCCATGCTCTGGTTCCGAGAATAATCACCTTGCATAAAAGAAAAATGGAGACATCTCGCTCTAAGAGTCTGTGCTCTGGTTCCGAGAATGACCCATTGCTCAAAAAGTGTAATGTTTATGTCATAAGCAAAGTAGAACAAGGATGCCTACCTTCATCACAAAAGAAGATACCCCAAAAATGCAACAATGTCATAGATCCAAGCAAGAGAGTTTTGCACTCTTTAAGCAAGGATAAGATAGTTGAAAAGGGATATCTTGTAGTATGTGTAAAGGAGATCCTTAGAGGAGAAGAGATATTTGTACAAAAGACACCTATCCCGAAGAGGAATTGTCTTAGACAAATATAACATCTTCTAGAATAAGACAAAGAAGAGAATAAGAATGCAATACTTCCTTCTTTTGCGAGGTGAAAGTGATTCTTAATGAAGGATGACGCTCTTTTTAACCCAATTGGGAGAGTGAATTCGCTATGGATGTATTTTACCAAGTGCAAAAGAGGTTGTAGTCAAGGACTTACACCTCTTGTAAGAGAGAACCCTTGAACAAACAACAACAAATGGGTACAAGGCATAACATCAAGTAATAAAGTCCACACCATCCACAAAATAGGAAAAAGTGGATCCTTAGATAAAAATAAGGAAAGATCATTGCCTCCCAAGGATAAGGACAATGAGAAGGACTTACACAATCTTCTAGGGAGAGATTTGGACATAAGCAAAAGAAGAGATGTATGAAATCATTCTTGTCCCCATAGGAACAAGAAAATTAGGCTATTATGTTGCTTCAAAAAATATGATTGCACTTGAAATTGTACCATCATGAATGACAATGAGCCCCCAGTAAATGAGCTACTAATGTCACATAATGATGAGCAACATAATAGCCATTAATGTTATTTAAAGACATGATAGACTAAATGAGGTATTTGAATATGACATGTTAAATGCTCAACTATAAGTGAGATCAAGAACATGTATAAAATGATAAAGATTGAAGAAGAAAAGTCACATGAAATCTTAGAAGAGGGATGAGTGTAATTTATTAGAGCCTTATCCCTATAGGAAAGGACTTTATGATGAATAGGAGATAAAGATTCATAAGTGGATTTAGAAATTTGAGGGGATTCATAAAGAGATTTGTTCATTGCCAAGATTTCCTTATGAGGGGAATGAGAGTTCATAGAAGTAGAAGATGATTTAGTTGAAGTGAGATCATCATCACTACTAAATATAGCATTCACATTGAGAGATGGTCTTTTAGATGCTTTGGTACGTTTGCAGGGATTATAGCCGAGTCCAAAGGCATAATTGTGAAAATTAGTCTCTAGAGGAACTTTTATCCCTTATTCATGAGCGCCACAACCATTTCCATGATACCCATGCTTAGCAAAAATGCGAAAACCACGACCATAACGATCAGCCATTTCAGGAAGAGAAGGTGGTTTTTCATAAGACAAAGAATCAAACTCTTCATAGTTAGAGGTGTGAGGAGAAGAAGTTTGAGAAGCGGCCACAAAATTATTGCTCATAGGTTCAGGTAAGATTGATTGATTTTTAGTTTCTTCCTTCTTTTTAGCTTTAAACTCTCTAGGAGGAACCCTATACTCACCTACAAAGGTGGGATTAAAATAAAAAAATCCCCAATCGTCTTCTACAAGAACCTTCTCAGGATCAAAAGCCTTTTCATGCACATATTCAAGTCGAGAAGAATTTTCTTCAGGAACTTCAGACTTATCCAAAGAATTTTGACTATCAGAGGATGATGATTTGTCCATAGGTATCTTGTTTAAAGAGTCATCATTAGAAGAAGAAGATTTAGAAGAACTCCCTTTGGAAGTAGATGTTTGCAAACAAGTTTGAAAATTAGTATCACCTATCAAGGTATATGTCTTATTGTTATAAATAAATTTAACTTGTCTATGCAATGTAGAGGGGACAGCTTGCATACTGTGAATCCAAGGTCTCCCTAATAACAAGTTGTATGTTAGATTTCCCGACATAACATGGATAGGAGTAGGCAAAGTAACAGGTCCCACTGTGATGGGTAAGGTGATAATACCTAATGAAGTCTTAGCCACATTGTCAAAGCCTCGAATGGGATGAGAGTCAGTCTCAATGAGAGATGTATCCACATTCATTTTATGCAATAGATTAATACTACACACATTAAGGCCAGAGCCATTATCTACCAGTGTTCGTCTTATAGCCGTGTCATTTATGATAACCACAATCATCAAGGGATCATATTGATGTTGAATTTCACTAGTAGGCAACTCATCTTGAGTAAACACAATTTGAGCTTTAGGATTCATCATAGAGTTAACCAAAGACACTATATTACTAGATGTATTAGGTGGAGGAACATTCAAATCTTTCAAGGCATCTTGTAACATTCCATGATGAGCGGAAGAAGTTTGAATCAAATCCCATAGGGATATCTTAGCAAGGGTAGCTTTAAGTTGTTCTATGAGATCATATTCCTTACCAAGAACTTGTGAAATACGTGGAGCTTGAGGAAGAATAGGTTGGGAAGGAGGAAGTGAAGTTGGGATAACTGGAGGAGGATTAGGTTGCCTATTGTTTCTAGTATTATAAGTATGGGCAACCGCATGATAACTCTCTCTAGTCAATTGCTTAGCATACTCATAAGGGCTCTTAGAGGAATAACCTCCTTGCACAGTAATAACCGGTTTCTTAGGAGTGCAAAAAGAATCATTAGCATAACCACCTTGAACCACTAAGATAGGCTTATTTAAAGGTTGAGAATTTTGAGAAGGACAAGCACCTTGGACAGTGAAGAGAGGTTTGTTAGGTGTTTCATTCACATGTATCAAATTGATTGAGGATGGTTTAGAGGAATGAACGAAAGTGTTGAAAGAATTATTGATAGTCTTCTCTTGCACTAAAATCTTATCACAGATCAAATCAATTTTAGGAGAGAGACAAGGGATAGGCATTGATGTTCTAGTAGGAAGAGTAATACTAGGAAAGGTCATATCATCCTCTATCATCAAAGGATCTACATGGGGAATAAACTCTCTAGGAGAAGGATCAACATTACTCTCTAAAGTCTCACTTTTGAGATTAACCATCTTGTTTTGAACTAGGGTTTCCTTATGAGTAGAACCAAGTTGAGGAGAGGGAGATGCTTTATTTTTAGAGGGAGAATGATTGAGATTCAAGGAAGGGGAGAAACTATCAAGGGAGTTTCCAATCTTGATTTCATCCCCTTTGGCTAGGGGTAGAGAATAATCTATACCTTCTTCTAATGGTTGATCCCAAATAGTGAGGTTGTTGAAAGGAATGTTTGAAGTGTTGCCAATTTTGGGAGAGGAGATAACATTGTTTATTAATTCCTCATCCTTAGGAGGGAGAGCATCAATAGATGTGTTAAACTCATCCTCTTTCCTCAAAATATGTTCAATATGATCTTTAGGGGAGAGAGAATTAAGGAAATTACTTTTTATTTCATCTTCTTTCTCTAAGGGATGTTTATGGGTAAGACCAACTTTAGGAGAAGGGTAAGCATTTATCATTAATTCATCATCTCTAGTGGGAATTTTGTTGGAAAAGGAAAGGCCATCACTAGGAAATGTGGAGATAATGTCATCTTCTTGCACAAAAGGATCCTCATGAAGGGAGTGTTTTTTAGGAGACACAAAGGCATCAAGGGCATCATTCAACAAAGCATGATCATATCTATTAAAAGGTTTATCTTTTGATTCAAAAGGAGATATCTCTTCATAGAGGGGATCATTGAAAACAACCATGTTACTAGATTTAGTGGAAGAGCTGATAGGAATGTACCCTTGAGAGGAATCATTCGACTTATCTCTCTCATCACAACGAAATGGCATAGTAACAATGTTTATGAAGGTTTGGTATATTTAGGTTTCAAAAATTCATCTAAAGCTTCATCTAACTCATAATCATCACAAATATGAACATCTTGCAAATAAAAATCTGACATTTTGAAATTGCATAAAATTTAAACACACAATGCAAAGAAAAACACTTTTTTTTTTTTTTTCCTTTTTAATGAAAATGAAACGAAAACACACTAAATCTAGATCTAGATCTAACAAATGCAATGCAAGAGGAAGCAATGATAGATTCACGTCGGGTTCACCAAAATGTGTAGGGGAAAAAGCGAGACTAGGTTAACATGCCCTAATCCTACCTTTTGACACACATTACGGAATACGAAAGAGCCTAGAGGTATCACACAATTGGCTACTTCTTCTTGTGAAAGAGAGAGCCACGGGCTACCTATTAGGATTTCTATTCCTTTGTTGTAATTGAAAGATAAAATGATGCAAGTTCAATTCCTAACCCCAAAATGCAAGTATGAACTAATGACAAGATTGCAGAATTGAAATTAAACAATGGAAAGCTGTAAACACAAGGATAAGACAAGAATGCAAATGCGTACCCGGAGTTAAAATCTGACTGAAAATGTTCGGAATGGGGGCGCGGGCACCACTGTCCTGATTCTGCCTTGGAAACTGCTCTGGAAACTGCTGTTTTGCACTCTGGAAAAGCTGTAAAAAATGCTGAAAATGTTGTCTGTCAGGAGGACTAGGGCGCCCAGCACCCCTGTCCCAGGGACCAGGGCGCCCAGCGCCCCTGTCCTGGCAGGACCAGGGCACCCCACGCCCCTGTCTTGGTCTTTTGCTCTGAGATTTGGTGTGAAGTTCGATCTCCGTCTGCTTCTTCCGGATTTGTAACTTGCGGCGTCATCTGAATTCTGAAACCTACACTTATATCTGAAAAGGTGTGGTGGGCAGCTATATAGGGTTTTGCCTTAGTCAAACCCCCGCTTCGGTGATTTCCACCTCCACGAATAGCCAAGTTGTATTGTAAAATGTATTGTGTGTGTAGACCTAGTGTGTGTGCAAGGTCCTTAAATGCAAGAAAGCAAACTAGAGCAACCTAGAAAGTAAACCCTAATTGCTTGTAAATGATAATGTAAATGCTCTAAATCAAGATGCAAAGTGATCTAAAGCATGAATAAAGGATATATTGAAGCTTATGCAAAGACATGAAAACAACATGAAATCATACCCAACCCTCAAGGGAGGAGTACAAGCCAATCTTCAGTCGGTAATCTCCTATTGTTCTTCAATGTCTCCCAAGCCCTGAATGAACGAAATTGATGAATGCTTGATGGATGGATGTTGAATGTTGTTGAAGTCTTCAAAGATCTGCTCTTTCGCTGCCTATGAGGTCCTTGAAAAACAAAAATTCTGGATCCTTTCCAATGAAGAAAGAGAGCTCTTATATATGAAACCCTAGGTCTTAATTTCAACTTTTGGCCGACCTAGAGATTGAATATCCCGCCAATTTCTTGGGGTTAAGCTTTATTTTATGATTGGATCGCGCTCCTAAAATTTTGGGAAAAATGTCCGGGACCATGTGCACTCCGGGCGCCATGGTCCTCTCCGGGTGCCATGGTCCCGACAACTTTTCACCAAATTTTCAGGGCCGTTGGATATGATGATTTTAGAGAGAATCCCGAAGTTACAGCTGATTTTGAGATGTTTTGACCCCTGAAATCAAGCCCCCAAGTTCAAAATAGGACCTAATTAGGGTTTTTGATTAAATGATGTATTGGAAGAATAAAATGAAAGGGGCACACTTTAATGAAAGGGCCCAACTTTATGATGTGGGAGATGGTGAAATAGAACCTTAGACCTAATTAATTTGACTAATTAAGTGCTAAAGGGGAAATGCAATGCAAAATGCAAAATGCGCCAAGGTGGGTGCTCAACTAGGTGTGAAATTGTACCACCCTAGCAAGTGCGTACAATTTACGACGCTACAGCTACCTATCCAATTATCAAGGAGGATGCAACCTATGATATTTGTGAGATGATTAAAAGCCAATTTATGGTGAACATGAAAAGAATTAAGAAGGACAAGAAGAAATCTTTCAAATATGACTCACTACTGGTATGTATATTTTCCATGTGCAAAAATTTTTCCCTGGTAAGGGTAATGTAGTATGGTTTGAAGAGAAACCTATCATGGTTCAGATAGGTGAAACGATTAGGGATCTAAGAGATAGGTTTGGTGAAACAATGTGGGGATACTTTAAGGAATTTCAAATTAGGATGCACAAGAGGGAAATAATTCCAACTGGTATAGTGCAAAAATACAAAGACAACATTTGATTTCTTGTAGACATAGATTGTTATATCATCCAAGTGGTTCAACCCAGAACCTTTTGGGTTCCACCTATGGGGTATGAGGTTGCAGCAGATATTGTTAAAATTCATGTCAATATGCTTCTGTCCAAACTGGTAGACTCGAAGGCAAAGAGATTTGGAACCTCTGAGGAGGCAAGCTCCAAAATAAAACAGGAACTTCAGGTGCCAATCATGAAAATAAAAGTAAGAAGAATGATTGATACTCTTGACAAAAAATATGGAGGTGAAGCATCCAGTGCCACTACCTCCACCGGTGCTAGTGTACAATCAGGGGTCAACCCTAATAAAGATGAAGGATTAACAAGTGAAAAGAAGAAAGTGTCAAAGAAAAAACTCAAGGGGACTGCAACAACCAAGCCTGCATCATATATAAAAGAAAAGGATTTAGGTACTCTTGTATCTTCCCCAATAAAAGATAGACTAGTAGGAGTGACTTATACCAGAAAGAAGAAGAGTGAAGGAAAAGTTGATACAAATCTCAAAAAGGATGAGAAAAAGGTGTTGGAATTATTGGATGAATTGATTATGTGCTGCATTGATGTTTTGTCATTGATGTCAACACTAGCTATTATGGTTGGTTATCGACATACAGGTTTTGGTTACCGGTAGAAGATCTAGTGTTACCGACAGAAGAGACTATATGTTGGACACTTCCAGTATGTTTGGATAAATAGAGTATGTTTGGTTTTATTTGTTATATGCTCCTCGAGCATGTTTTGGTCAGTTGGTATTGTCTTGGTAATCAGATGCTATCATACACTCTAGTAAACCCTTACAGGTACTAGTTTAAGGTTTTACCGGTAGAGCTCTCACTGAGGAATCTTGACAGGATGCATAATTGGTGTTGGTACAGCTTCTAGATGGCTTTTAGGATGCTAAAGATGTTCTTTGATCGTGCTTCAACTACTTGAAGACATTGCTTTGGCGTGGTGGACCCAAAATAGGTCTAGTACCTATCTAGGTTATGGACCAGTATCATGCTAACGTGTACTCTACACGTTATCGAGATGTTTCAGGATGTTTTATGGATTGGTTATTGTTATTTTGGTCTTAAGTCGACATGGCATATCATTGTAATATGGATTTATGTAATGATATTATTGTAGTATCTTTTAGGTGGCCGACCTAATTGGTTTAGGCCTTAGGGTTGGTATAAAATGACATAAGATCTCACTGTAATAAAGTGTCATGGTCTTGGAATGCAATATCATATGCGAAGGAGATTTGGTCAACCATAGGTGATCGAATTGGGATTAAGGAAGAGGTCAAAGGCCTCTGGTATTGAGCTTAACCGAAACTGTAATCAGGCATGGTAGATGCTATCTCTGGTAGTTCACTCTATTGGATTGTTGTCCATTTATCTTGAGATGGTTGTTGCCTCTCTATAGTCAGTGAGACTCTTTTGTAATGAGCAGTACGCTCTAGGCAGTGTGCCTTCCTACATGTGCAGGCCCCTCATTGTAACACATACTTTCTGTAGAAGTATCATCTAACTGTGGGTAGGCTTCCCACCGTGGTTTTTCCCTTTTTTTGGTTTTCCATGTACAAATCATGGTGTTATGTGGTATGGTTGCTTTACATTGATTATCTGTTTAATTGTTAAGTTGCATTGTTTACCGATATCTGTTTCTGCTTTATTGGTACTTGATCTGTTTAAAGGTTATTAAGTGGATTAAATGTTATAATTTGTTAACAACTGATTCACCCCCCCTCTCAGTTGTTCACTGGTTATCCTAACAATTGGTAGTAGAGATTTTGTCCTCTTTTGTAGAAGCTTAACCGCTTAAGGTAGATCCTATGGCAGCTAACACTTCTAATCCACCAACAACTATTTTCAGAAGAGAAATACCTAAGCTTGATGGAATAAATTATGGGATATGGAAAATTCGAATAGAGACTCATCTTAGATGTCTTGGAAAGGATATTTGGGAGATCACTGAGAAAGGATACACACCTTATGATCCGACATCTAGCAATTCTTCTCCTGTAGACTTGGACAAGAATATTGAAAATGATTGCAGAGCTAGAGAAGCACTCTTGTGTGCACTTCCTGATCAACAGATCATGAGATTGACTGATAAATCATCGGCAAAGGTTATGTGGGACAAATTGCAAACTCTGAATGAAGCTGATCCTACTGTCATAATTGCTAAACTTGATGGCTACTAGGTAAGATATGAAAACTTGAATATGGAAGATAATGAAAGAATTGATGTGTTTATGGAAAGAGTAAATGAGATTGTTATAGGAATTCAATGTTGTGGAGTATTTCTGAGTGAAGATGAAATAGTTTCCAAAGTCTTGAGAGCCCTTCCACCAGCTTACAAGATGAAGGCAAATGCAATTAATGAGTTGTGAATAATGTTAAACTCTTTAGTTAACAAAGACATTTTGATTGGAAAATTATCTGCTTTTGAGCTTGAGGAATTTGGATCTTCTAGAGCTGTAAAGTCTGAACCTATTTTTCATGCATCATTATCATCATCTAGTGGCAAAAGTGATTGGAAAGTCCTATATGAAAAAGAATTGGAATACATGAGGAAAGAAGATGAAGAATTTGCGCAACTTAAAGCCTTATTTTCTAGAAGAGTACCTAAAGGTACAATAGGAAGAAAGTATGAAGGAAAAATAACTTTTAAATGTTTTGCATGTAATAAGATTGGTCATTTTGCATCTAGATATCTTGAAAGGAATGCAAGGTTTGAAGAAAGAGTTAAGAAATCATTTAAGCCTAACCAGAATAGATATAGATTCAAGAAAAGTAAACAATGCTACATAGCAGATGAGGAAGGAGTAACTGATGACTCTGGAGATAAACCGACATAAGACTCTGCTAGTGGATTCGGCAATGGAAAGGAATGGGTGTTCTATGCTTTAAAGTAAGATGAACTGGAACCGGATATCATGAATGAAGAAAAGGCCTTGGTAGCAAAAGTTGAAGATAAGGATGAATGGGTAATTGATAGTGGATGCTCACATCATATGACTAGAAATAAAAGAAAATTTGTGTCCCTACAAGAATACAATGGTGGTCAAGTCAAATTTGGAGATGACAAAGCCTATTCGATCAGAAGTAGAGGTATTATTTCTTTGGATGGTAAGCATAACACTAATAATGTCTATTATGTAGAAGGTTTAAAGCATAATCTTTTGAGTGTTGGTCAATTGGTGGACAAGGGTTTCCAACTTCAGTTTAAAGATAGAAAATGCAAAATCATTAACAAGACTGGTTTGGAGATTGCAACCGGTACTCAAACTGGAGGTAATATCTTTCACTTGAATACTGGTAATAAGACATGTTTGATTGCTCATTATGCTCATATTAATGAGAGTTGGTTATGGCATATGAGGTTATGCCATGTTAATTTTGATTGTATTGTTAAGATTAATTCAACTAAGGTAGTTAGAGATATACCTAAGAGTATGAAGCCTCATAATCCGGTATGTAAGGAATGTCAGTTGGGAAAGCAAGTTAGAAGTTATTTTAAGAGCATATATGATAAATCTAATGATGTACTTGATTTGATTCACACTGACTTATGTGGTCCACAAAGGACTAGAAGCTTTCAAGGTGATAGGTATTTCATGTTGATTATTGATGACTATTCTAGGATGATGTGGGTGACTTTTCTTAGGGAGAAGTCTGAAGCCTTTGAGAAATTCAAGATCTTTAGAGCAAAGGTTGAAACAGAAACTGGATTGAAAATCAAATGTCTAAGATCAGATCATGGCAGCGAGTTCACTTCTCATGAATTTAACAATTATTGTGAGACAAATGGAATCAGGACACAATTATATGCACCTAGGACTCCTCAACTGAATGGAGTGGTAGAAAGAAAGAACATAACCATTTTGGATGCAACAAGATCTATGATGATGGAAGCCAAATTGCCTCATATCTACTAGAGAGAAGTAGTGAGTACAACAGTCTACACATTCAACAAAGTTCACATCAAAGGTGAAACCGGTAAGACCCCTTATGAATTATGGTTTGGACATACACCTACTGTTAAATATTTCAAAATTTTTGGAAGTAAATGCTATATCAAAAGAGATGACTCAATCGGAAATTTTGATCCTAGATGTGATGAAGGGATATTTCTTGGTTATTCAGTTCAAAGCAAAGCATATAGATGTTATAACAAAAGATTGCAGAAAATTATGGAGAGTGCTAATGTGAAAGTGGATGAGCAGTAAAAAAATCAATCTATATCATATGATGGGGGATTGATAGTAGAAATGATCATAACTATACTGACAATGCCTCAACCAGTATAGGAAACTGAGATAGTTACACCGGCACAATCACAAAATTCAACTATGACTGATGATCATATTAGTGAACCTGAAGTTCAGAAGACACTAAGGTATGTAAGATTAAATTATTCTGAAGATCAAATCATTGGAGATAGTAACAAGGGAGTTATGACAAGAAGAAGAATGGCAAATCAAGAGGTATGTCTTATTTCTCAAGTTGAATCAGAAACTGTTATTGAAGCTTGTAAAGATAAACATTGGTTAAAGGCTATGGAAGATGACTTAGATCAGATAGAGAAGAATGAAACTTGGACTTTAGTTCACCGACCTAAAAATAAGAATGCTATTAGAACTAAATGGGTTTTTAGGAATAAACTGAATGAGGATGGTCAAGTTGTAAGAAACAAGGCTAGATTAGTTTGTAAAGGATATTCTCAAATGGAAGGAATTGATTATGGTGAGACATTTGCACTTGTAGCTAGAATTGAAGCTATTAGACTATTTCTTGCCTATGCAACTTATAAGAACTATAAGGTTTATCAAATGGATGTTAAATGCGCATTTTTGAATGGTGAACTTGAGGAAGAAGTATACATTGAGCAACCTGATGGATTTTCACTGACAAATGATAAAGATATGGTTTGCAGATTGAAGAAAGCTTTATATGGTTTGAAACAAGCTCCTAGAGCTTGGTATGCAAGGTTGGATAAATATCTTTTGAAGCTTGGTTTTACTAAAGGCAGTGCTGATAGTAATTTATATTATAAGATCACTGATGATGATATTCTGATTATTGAAGTATTTGTTGATGATATCATTTTTGGAGGAGAAGATAAATTGTGCATGGAATTTACTAACAATATGAAGAATGAATTTGAAATGTCCATGATTGGTGAGATGAAATTTTTCTTAGGTTTACAAATTACTCAAACTGACAAAGGCATTTTTATCTATCAAACTAATTTTTCTTAGGTTTACAAATTACTCAAACTGACAAAGGCATTTTTATCTGTCAAACTAAGTATCTGAGGGAATTGTTGAAGAAGTTTGGTATGGATAATTCCAAACCGGTAAGTACTCCTATGTTGACAAGTGAGAAATTATCTATCAAGGATACTTCTACACCGGTAAATCTGACAAGGTATAAGTCTATGATTGGTGGTCTGTTATATCTAACTCAAACTAGACTAGATATTATAAATTCAGTAAGTATTGTTTCAAGATATCAAAGTAATCCTAAAGAAAATCATGAAAGTGCAGTAAAGAGGATATTCTGGTATTTGTAAGGAACAACAGAATATGGTTTATGGTATTCTAAAAATGATGATTTCACTTTATGTGCATATACTGACTCAGATTGGGCAGGAGATACTGATGATAGGAAGAGCACTTCTGGTGGAGCTTTCTTTCTTGGAAAGAAACTAGTTTCATGGATCGAAAAAAATAGTCATGCATTTCTTTATCTACTGCAGAAGCTCAGTATGTTGCAACATCAACTAATTGCACTCAAGTCTTGTGGATGAAGCAAAAGTTGAAGGATATCAGGGTAAATTGTAGTGAACTGGTAGTTATCTACTGTGATAACATTGCAGCTATTTATATGTCTAAGAATCTGGTATTTCACTCTAAGACTAAACATATATCAATAAAGTATAACTTTCTAAAGGACATAGTTGATGGGGTTCACCTAGTTTACTAACACTTCACCTAGTTGGTGTTTCTCTATTTCACCAAATCTCTAGGCTTGATTGTACTCCAGACCTCCAAGTCCTTCTCAATCTCTTCTAGGGATTTCTTCTTAACCATTCCAAGGTGTTTGCTTCAAGTGTTTTAGCTAGGAACCCTACCAATTCACAATGCTTCCCATGTGCTCATCATGGTTGTCTTGGCTTCAACTTGTCAAATTGACCTCCTACTGTCATGAGTTGATGCAGAGGTGTGGAGGTGGATACTAAAATGATTCAAAAGCCTTTTGGGTTCTTTTTAGGTTTTCTTTCATTTCCTTCCTTACCGATTTCACCATTTTGCCTAGAAAAGGGCTACAAGGAAAGAGCCCCAATTAGGCCTCCAAAATCCGGTTTTCTAGGGCTTGGAGGAAAACGGTCCAAAAGACCCCTCAAAAAGTTTGGATTTTCTTCAATGAATCATCTAACCTCAAGTGGTTTTGTGTTTTTGGCTCCTTACTCCACCATACAATGTCCTAACCCCAAAATGAGGGTTTTGAAGGGTTTCTAGGCCTTCTAACCGGCAGTGACTGGTCAAGTTGGTGTTTGGGAAAAAAATGAATTTTTCAAGGCTTCCCCTTGCCTGGGAAACTCTGTAATAACTTCATGTACCCCTCCAAAAGCTTAGATGGTGGTTTGGCATTCACCCCTACACTTTGCACTTCAATTTCACCTTGTCTCCTCTAGCCGAGTTGCTCCTCGACTTGCTTAGAACAAGGTGATAGTCAAATTAAATGTCATCTCCAGAACTTGTTCCTACATATGTACACTTTAAAAGTGGTTTCCCTCCATTTCCCAATAGGCCGTGATGGCAGAACATGTGGAATTCATGAGGCAACCATTTTACATAAAACTGCTATATACAAGCCAAAACTGGTTGTTTGCAAACCAAAACAAGAAAATACTAATACAAACTATCTACAAAGCTTGAAATGGAACTAAAAAATCTGTAACACACCAAATAAACTCAATCCATTACTGGATCAATGGATTCAATCCATTTGCATTTACACAAATGAACAAAACAAGCCAAAATGTTGTCAACTAGTCTGGAAATGAGTAGTTTCAGGTTGTTGATCTTACAAATCAATAGTTCCAACCTTGGTAACCATGCAAGAGAGGGTTCTTATAGTATTCCCCATGTGTGGAGTCTTTCTAGGGCATTGGACAATCCCTAACTCCATCGCTAATCAAATTAGGACAAAAGTTGTCATGACAACTTTCAAAAGTTATCATGACAACTTTTTGCAACTTTGCACTTTTTCACTTTTTGGCCTTCTCAACGTATGAGGCCTATTCTAAGTCATCACACATGACTTTTAAAACATGTCTAAGAATAATTTAACCCTCCCTAATGCCTATACCAAGTTTTGACACTTTTGACCAACAAGAAGGTTAACTACCTACTCAAACCACTATTTATGCACAAAATGCAAACCTACGAAGAAACTAACTCTACTAGGCCTACATTTCACTCATCACACTCACTCTTGGACCCTTCTGGAGTCCTTATTCAATGCCTAACTTGGCTAGGGCCAGTACAAGATAAAATTGAGAAAACTACTAGCCTAAGTCCTAGGTGCTCCTGCACCATTCTCCCAAACAAAAGAAAATCATGTCACCTCCTTGGGAATCAGATTATGATCAATGCCTATCTTCTTAAACTCTATCTCAAGCACCCATTTAGCTTTAGCATCATCCATACCCTTCCATTTGATTAGGTGCTCCCAATAGGTTTGATGCCTTGTCTTCTTGGCGATCCTTGAACTCAACACCTTCTCGGCCTTTGGATTTGGTTTGGATGGTAATTGAAGGTTTTTCACGTCATTTGATATCTCTGAGTGACTACAATCTGAACCTTAAATTGGTCTCTTGTATGCAACTAAGTCTGCTATGTTGAAAACCGGTGACAATCCTATATCACTAGGTATATCCACCTTGTATGCATTTTCTCCATACTTGGCTAGAATGGCACATGGACCTAGCCTTCTCATTTGCAACTTGTTAGGAACTCCTTGTTGTAGCCTTGCTTTGTTTAGGTGCACCATGAAAATATCTCCCACTTGAAATTGGAGGTTCTTCCTTTTTTCATCAACTTTTTGTTTGATTTTTCTTGTGCTCTCCATCAAGGCTTGCTTGACTGATTCATGTACCTCCTTCATTGATTGAGCAAAGTCCTCTGCATATCCCCTTCTTTCTGCTGCACTACCCAAGTCTCTCAAGTCCAAAGTACCTCTTGGGTGCACACCATAGACCACTTCAAAAGGGCTCTTGCCGGTAGTCCTATTTATGGTGTCATTATATGCATATTCATCTTGTGAGAGTACTTGATCCCTTGTCTAACCATACTCTTTAGTAAGGCACCTTAATAAGCTCCCTAAGCTTCTATTCACCACTTTGGTCTGCCCATCTATTTGTGGATGGTAGGCTAATCCAAAAGAGAGGTTGGTGCCAAGCTTTTGCCAAAGTGTCTTCCAAAAATGACTCATGAACTTTGAGTCCCTATCTAAAACAATGCTCATGGGTAAACCATGTATCCTTACTACCTCTTTGAAGAACAAATGAGCTATTTGGTATGCATGATGAGTAGTCTTGCAAGGGACAAAGTGAGCCATTTTGCTAAATCTATCCACAATGACATAAATGTTATTACATCCCTACTTTTTCCTTGGTAAACCTACTACAAAGTCCATACTAATGCATTCCCAAGGTCTATTTGGTATGGGAAGAGGTTGGTATAAACCGACATTTGAAGAAGTACCCTTGGCGTTTTGGCAGACTATGCAAGTCTCCACATAATTTTTCACATATTGATTCATCCTTGGCCAATAGTAGTACCTCTGAACCAACTGTTGAGTCTTATTGACTCCAAAATCTCCACTAAGACTGCCATTATGCTTCTCTTGAATGAGATTTTCTCTCATTGAGCCTCTAGGCACACAAAGCTTCCCACCTCTAAACAATAGTCCATTTTGCAAAGTAAAATTAGAATGCTCACTATGGAAGTGATTTTGATACTCCTTACACACCTTGTAGGCATTTTAGAAGTCTTCATCCTCCAGGTATAAGTCTCTAAAACTGTCAACACCTATGCTTCTCAATTGGATTTATTGGACTATCAAAAGTCTCTTGCTTAATGCATCAACAACCTGGTTTAACTGCCCTTTCTTGTGCTTGATTGTGAATGTGTAGGCCTACATTTACTCCACCCATTTCATGTGTTTATGACTTAGTTTGTCTTGTGAGTTTAGGAAACTCAATGCTTGGTTGTTCGTATAGACTACAAATTCCTTAGGAAGGAGATAGTGTCTCCACTTCCTCAAAGCCTGCACTAAAGCATATAACTCTAGATCATAAGAGGAGTATTTCCTCTTGGAATCACTTATCTTGTCACTATGGAAGGCTACTAGTCTTTCTTCTTGGCTTAGGACACCTACTGTAACATTGCTTGCATTACATTCCACTTTGAAAAGTTTCTCAAAACTAGGCAACACTAGCACCAGTTGAGTAGCTACCTTCTCCTTCAATGTTTCAAAAGCTTTGTTTGCTTGTTCACTCCACTGAAACTTTGCCTTCATTCCACCTCTAATGGTGTCTAACATTGGTGCACATATAGCACTGAATTGCCTAATGAACTTCCTGTAGTACTGAGCTAGTCCATGGAAGCTTCTCACCTCTGTTGCTGACTTAGGAGTAGGCCAATTTACAATGGCTTCAACCTTGCTGGGATCCATCTTGAGGTTTCCTTGAGACAACACAAACCCAAGGTAAACCAACTCTTTCTTAACAAACTCACACTTATCCAGGTTCATGGTTAGCTTTTCATCATACAATCTTTGTAATACATCTTGCAAATGATTGATATGATTTGCTCTATCCTTACTGTAAATGAGAATATAATCTAGATATACCACCACAAATTTAGCTATGAAGTCCTTCATCACCTCATTCATGAGTCTCATGAAGGTTCTTGGAGCATTAGATAAGCCAAATGGCATCGCAAGACACTCATAAAGACCCTTTGTTGTCTTAAAGGCAGTTCTCCGTTCATCACCCTCCTTAATCCTAATTTGGTGATATCCACTTTTAAGGTCAATCTTGGTAAAGTAATTGGCTTCTCCTAAACAATCCATTAGGTCTTCTATTCTAGGAATTGGGAACCTATATCTGATGGTGATCCTATTTATAGCTCTAGAATAAATACACAATCTCCAAGTACCACCTTTCTTTGGGGCTAACATGGTAGGGATAGCACAAGGGCTAATGCTTTTCCTAATTAGGCCTTGGTCTAAGAGCTCTTGGATTTGCTTGGCAATCTCAACATTTTGTTGGGGAGTCATTTTATAAGCTGCCTTATTAGGCAAGGATGCTCCGGGAATGAAGTCTATTTGATGGCTTATGTTTCTTTTAGCAGGTAAGGTGGCTGGCCATCCATCACTTACTATTCCTTTGAATTTGTTCAACAAATCTTGTACCTCTATTGGCAAATCTGGCTGCTCTTTCTTATCTTCCTCTTTGGGCTTCATTACAAGTGCAAACCCTATACCTTCACCTTCCTCAAGTGTCTTCAAGAACTATTTTTCACTCACCAAAAGAACATTAGGACCTGCTGCCCTCTTTTCACCTTCCTCAAGGATAGACTGAATCTTGTATGTGACTCCATCTTTCTTGAATGAGTATGCATTCTTGGCTCCATCATGAATAGCTTGTCTATCAAATTTCCATGGTCTTCCTAGTAGAAGATGGAATGCATACATGGGTAGGACATCACATAATACCTTGTCCTTATACCTCCCAATGGTAAAATCCACCCATGCTTGCTCATTGACTAGGACATGTTGGCCTTTGTTCAACCAAGTGACTCTATAAGGGTTGTTATGAGGTATCCTTTGCAATTTGAGCTTACTCACTGCCTCTTCTGACACAATGTTGTCTGTAGACCCTGAATCAATGATCACTTTGCAAACTTTGTCCATAATCTTGCATTTGATCCTAAATAAGGACCTTCTTTGGCTTGGATCTTCTCTGACCGGTTCTTTGGTCAAAGTTCTCCTTATCATCAAATTGTCACCTACCTCTAACTCTAAGGAAACCTCTGAAGTCTTGCTGCTTGAAGACTCTTCTTGAAGATAGTTCACTCTTCTTTCACCACCATGTGATGATGATCCCTTCTCTAGACACCTATATGCTGGATGACTAAGTTGGTTGCAATGGTAACACTTCATTGTTGCAAAATATGAGGAACCTCTACCTTGGCCACTAGATCTTCCTCTAAAACCACTATTGGACCCCCTTCCTCTATTGAATCCTCCTTTATTAGTGCCACTCTCTTGTTGCTCAGTGAGTTTAGACTCACCTTGTATCCTTTGTTCAGAGCTTCTTCCTCCAAAGCCGCCTCTATGGCCCCTATTGTTGCTTGAGTCATGTCTTCTTTTTAGTTTTTCCTCCACCTTAAGGGAAAGTTGATAGGTTTGATGGATTGTTTTTGGGCTCATTAGACTGATTTCTTCTTGGATGTTCCATCGTAGACCATTTAGGTACCTAGCAACCTTAAGACTCTCTTCTTCCACTGCATGAAATCTAAGGCTAAGTTTGTGAAACTCCTCCGTATAGCTATTGACATCAAGGTCTTTTTGTCTTAAGTTTTGCCTCTTCCTATGAATTTGTACTTCATAGTCATCAGGGAGATAGACTTCTTTGATTTTGACTAACATCCCTTTCCAAGAAGAGATGGGTGCTTTGCCCATTTTCTTCCTTTCATCTTGCACAAATTTCCACCATGTGAGAGCAGCTCCTCTCATCCTTGACTTGGATACTTTGACTCTCTAGGATTCAGTTATGCCTTCACATTCAAAATATTTCTCCATGTGTTCTATCCATTCTAGGACCACTTCTGCCTCCATCTTACCAGTGAACAATGGCAATCCTTCTGGTGATTTACCACTCAAGGCCTTCAATGCCTTCAGGAAAGGTTCTTGTTCTAGGATGGGATCAGGTTCAGGTACTTTTTCTATCTTTGACACTTCTTTACCCTTCCATTCTGCTCCTTCTACCTTTACCAACACTTCATCTGCCTTGGTTTCTACCTCACCAAGCTTACTCTCCAATTCTAGCAACTTCTCCTTCATGAGTCTATTTTCCTCCTCCTGATCTTCCACTTTCTTTGCCAACTCTGCATTGGTCACCATGTTGTTATCTCCTACAGATTCCACTGAGGACATCTACTCACCTAGCCGAAATCTTATAGGCTCTGATACCAATTTGATGGGGTTCACCTAGTTTACTAACACTTCACCTAGTTGGTGTTGCTCAATTCCACCAACTCTCCAGGACTAATTCCACTCTAGACCTCCAATTCCTTCTCAATCTCTTCTAGGGATTGCTTCTTAACCATTCCAAGGTGTTTGCTTCAAGTGTTTTAGCTAGGAACCCTACCAATTCACAATGCTTCCCATGTGCTCATCATGGTTGTCTTGGCTTCAACTTGTCAAATTGACCTCTTACTATCATGAGTTGATACAGAGGTGTGGAGGTGGCTACTAACATGCTTTGAATTCCTTTTGGGTCCTTTTTAGGTTTTCTTTCATTTCCTTCCTTACCGATTTCACCATTTTGCCTAGAAAAGGGCTACAAGGAAATAGCCCCAATTAGGCCTCCAAAATACGGTTTTCTAGGGCTTGGAGGAAAATGGTCCAAAAGACCCCTCAAAAAGTTTGGATTTTATTCAATAAATCATCTAACCTCAAGTTATTTTTTTGGTTTTGGCTCCTTACTCCATTGTACAATGTCCTAACCCCAAAATGAGGGTTTTGACGGGTTTCTAGGCCTTCTAATCGGCAGTGACTGGTCAAGTTGGTGTTTGGGAAAAAAATGATTTTGACAAGGCTTCCCCTTGCCTGGGAAACTCTTTAATAACTTCATGGACCCCTCCAAAAGCTTATATGGTGGTTTGGCATTCACCCCTGCACTTTACACTTCAATTTCACCTTGTCTCCTCTAGTCGGGTTGCTCTTGGACTCGCCTAGAACAAGGTGACAATCATATTAAATATCATCTCTAGCACTTGTCCCTACATATGTACACTGTACAAGTGGTTTACCTCCATTTCCCAATAGGCCATGATGGTAGCACATGTGGAATTCATGAGGCAACCAGTTTACATAAAACTGCTATATACAAGCCAAAACTGGCTATTTGCAAACCAAAACAAGAAAACACTAATACAAACTATGTAAAAAGCTTGAAATGGAACTAAAAAATCTATAACACACCAAAAAAACTCAATCCATTACTGTATCAATGGATTCAATCCATTTGCATTTACAAAAATGAACAAAACAAGCCAAAATGTTGTCAACTAGTCTGAAAATGAGTAGTTTCAAATTGTTGATCTTACAAATCAATAGTGACAACCTTGGTAACCATGAAAGAGAGGGTTATTATAGTATTCCCCATGTGTGGAGTCTTTCTAGGGCTTTGGAAAATCCCTAACTCCATTGCTAATCAAATTAGGACAAAAGTTGTCACTACAACTTTCAAAAGTTGTCATGACAACTTTTTGCAACTACTTTTTCACTTTTTGGCCTTCTCAACCTGTGAGGCCTATTCTAAGTCATGACACATGACTTTTAAAACATTTCTAAGACTAATTTAACCCTCCCTAATTCCTATACCAAGTTTTGACACTTTTGACCAACAAGAAGGTCAACTACCTACTCAAACCACTATTTACGCACAAAATGCAAACCTACGAAGAAACTAACTCTACTAGGCCTACATTTCACTCATCACACTCACTCTTGGACTCTCCTAGAGTCATTATTAAATTCATCACTTGGGTAGGGTCAGTACAGGCCAAAATTGAGAAAACTACTAGCCTAAGTCGTAGGTGCTTCTGCACCAATGGCAGAACGAAAGAAAGTCAAATTGGTTTATGTGGACACTAAAGAACAGATTGCAGACACATTCACTAAACTGCTGTCTAAAAAATCATTTGAGTATTTGAGAGACAGGTTAGGGGTTTCTGCCCCTCCGACAGAGACTTGATTGATGTAGTTTGTCATCAGTCCGACATGCATTATCAGAGATATTATTCATTCCGGCACTGATGAGTGGTGCTACTACTTAGGGGGAGTAGTCAGCTTTGAGATTTAGAGGTTTACATTATTGCTTTGATATTTTTGTCAAATTTATGGCATTGATGTCAAAGGGGGAGAGATATTGATGTGAAAAATAAGAAAAGGAGTTGTATACATTAGGGGGAGAGTTATTGATATTCAGGAGATTGTTGGTTGTCTTCCACAGGGGGAGACTTGTTTGGCATTTCTTGGTACTTAGATGTTTTTCATATCTCGTGTTGCCATCAATGCCAAAGGGGGAGATTGTTGGCATAATTGGATGAATTGATAATGTGTTGTATTGATGTTTTGTCATTGATGTCAACACTAGTTTTTATGGTTGGTTACCGACAGACAAGTTTTGGTTACCGGTAGAAGATCTAGTGTTACCGATAGAAGAGACTGTCTGTTGGACACTTCCAACATGTTTGGATCTATGGAATGTGATTGGTTACATGTGATACGTGCTTCTGGAGCATATCTTGGTCAGATGGTTTTGACTTGGTAATCGGATTCTATCATACACTTTGGTAAACCCTTACCGACACTGGCTTAAGGTTTTACCGGCAGAGCTCGCACTGAGGAATCTTGACAAGATGCATAATTGGTGTTGGTGCAACTTCTACATGGATGATGAAGATGTTCTTTGATCATGCTTCAACTGCTTGAAGACATTGCTTTGGTGTGGTGGACCCATAATAGGTCTGGTGCCTATCTAGGTTATAGACCGATATCATGTTAATGTGTACTATACATGTTACCATGATGTTTTGGGATGTTTTATGGATTGGTTATTGTTGTTTTGGTCTTAAGCCAACATGGAATATCATTGTAATATGGATTTATGTAATGATATTATTGTAATATATTTTACGTGGCCGACCTAATTGGTTTAGGCCTTAGGGTTGGTATAAAATGATGTAAGATCTCATTGTAAAAAAGTGTCATGGTCTTGGAATGTAATATCATATGTGAAGGAGATTTGGTCGATCATTGAGGAATGAATTGGGATTAAGGGAGAGGTCAAAGTCCTTTGGTATTAAGCTTAACCGAAACTGTAATTAGGCATGGTAGTTGCTATCTTTGGCAGTTCACTCTATTGGATTGTTGTCCATTTATCTTGAGAAGGTTGTTGCCTCTTTGTAGTCAGTGAGACTCTTTTGTAATGAGTAGTTTGCTCTGGGCAGTGTGCCTCCCTGCATGTGCAGGCCCCTCATTGTAACACATACTTTCTGTAGAAGTATCATCTGATTGTGGGTAGGCTTCCCACTGTGGTTTTTCCCTTTTCGGGTTTTCCACGTACAAATCATGGTGTTATGTGGTATGGTTGATTTGAATTGATTATCTTTTTAATTGTTAAGTTATATTGTTTACTGGTATTTTTTTCTACCATAACGATACTTAATCTAGTTAAAGGTTATTAAGTGGATTAAATGATATAATCTGTTAACAACTGATTCACCCCCCCCTCAGTTGTTCACCAGTTATCCTAACAAAACTAGGACACAAGTGATCAGATAAAAAGAGAAAGAACATGCATCAACCATGAACTACAAATATCAAATCTATGAGCTCATGGATAGAAGAAAGAGGGAGACAAGGATAGACATTCTAGTCGTGTTTTTGTTGTTATCTTTGTTGTGTTGATTATGGTCTGCAAGATGACTTTGGGGAGTCCATAAGCTGACTAAGATACATGGGTTGGCACAAGTTGTATTCTCCCATTCATTTATCTTTGACCTTAACCTTCACCTCAACTTGTTTAGAAGTGAAAGCTTTTAGTGATTCGAGGTAAACATATGATGAAGATGAATTAGCTTCATGATTGATAGGTATTGTTGCTTCAAGTCAAGGGTGAATTTTTTACAATATAGATAAGGGTTTGGATCACCTTGAACTGTAACCTATGTTCCATTGTGTGGGAATTTGAAGCATTAGTGATATGTTGAAGGAACTGTTCTCATATCATGTATGCAAGGTCATCCCAAAAGTATGTTATATATGAAATCAAGGTCCAAAACTTGGCAAACCACATCTCTTACTATTGGCCCCACTCTATTTGGCAAGGTGATTGTTCCTTTAGAGGAGCACTCTTAATCATCATATGCTTTGATTGTTATCTTCTTTCTAAAGTCCACAACTCCTTCAAAAAATGCCAATGCTAGAACTACTTTCAAGATACAAATGTTGAGACTTATCCTCCATCTATCAATACTCATTTTATTCAATATTTATCGACAAAAGCATCGATGTGAAGTTGTGAATTATGCGGTTGTTGTGGGGATGAATCATCTACTTCAATGAATTTATAACTCTAAGGGCTAGAAAGATGTGTTAGTAGCAATCAAGAAGGAAGATTGACAGGGGGTGAATCAATCTTCACCAGATCTCAGCAGATTAAACTTCAAAACATAAATTGATAAAATGCAGTAATAGATAGATAAAAAAATTAACACCACAACACACAACACCAAGATTTTGACGTGGAAAACCTGATTAAGGGAAAAACCATGGTGGGAACCTCCCCATAGTAAGATGATACTCTGCAGTAGCCTGTGAAAATATTACAATGGGGAATACACATGCATTCAACACACTGCCTAGAGCTCACTGCTCAAAATATATATGCTCGAAAGGCTACAACCTTCAAGGAAGTCTCATTGACTTACAATATGATTCAAACTACAATCCATAAGGAATGAACTGTAATGATAGCATTGATAAATGCTTGATGATAGTTTCGGTTAAGCACAATTGTCTGCTCTGCAACACCAAACACACCTCAACACTTCGCTGAATGATATATCCTTGTTCTCACATTCATCTCTCTTTGATAATGTAGAGACAATATTGACACCTAAATTACATAAGAATCTCACCTATATATACAAACCATCAACCTTGATAACAAGGTCGGCTAAACCCTCAACCCTTAACTCACAATTACAAAAATTACATTGCACGATACAAAGATCGACCACGAGACCAATATTATGATTTACATTACATAGCATGGACCTAATTAAAATTACCAAATGATTACATCCAGCGGAAATCTCGCCAAGATTATCCGCAACACACTATACTACTTGATGCACGCTAAAAGGCACAAAACAAGTCCAAATGTTAATATGTTAGTCACAACCAAAATGAAACACAAATGAACTTTAAAAACTAAACATGCATATCAAGAGAGATAATAAGAACATAATAAGAAGCACACACAAATGAAAGAGGGAAAGAAAAGCCCCCAAGATGCTCCCCAAAATGCTCATAGATGCTCCTCCCTTGTTCCTCTCCTCTCCAAGTCCCACATGAGTGTAGCTCTCAAATTTTAGCGCTATCTATGGATGTCTTATGAAGATTCAAGATGGTTGTAAAAATGAGAACAAATGCCTATGCAAGTGTAAATAAGTTACTATGAGAAATCACCTAATTAGTCTATGTAAATTTTAGTAAATAACAATGCCAATGCTTCTAAATGCTCTCTTAAAAATGACTATAAGTTTGATGCACAAAGACTTCTCTTTTTTTTTTTGAAAATGAAGAATGAGAGCTCTATTTATAGGAGAAATAGGGCAATGGATGGTCAATATTGAGTAATCTTAAAAAGGGCCAGGATGGATGGGTTTGTGATCCATGTGATGGCTTTCAACCCAATCCCATGATGACAAATGTCAATATGAGATGGCTTGAGAGGAGAGGGAAGAAGCATTAAATGCTTGAGATGAAATGAAGGTTACCTTGGGAGGGTTTGGTTAGGCTTAAGTTAGTGAATAAATCTTTTATCCAATGAATAATGCCTTTATCCAATGGATAAACTCTTGTGCAAGAGTTAGTGGGGATAACCATGGTCAAAGCAATGAATGCTTGAAGAGACCCATGAGTTAAATGAGGGTTGAGTTAGAGGGAAATCCTCTAACCATGTGGGTTAGTTGAGTTTAACCATTAATGGTTATGTAAGAGACATAAATGGTTATGTAAGAACCATAAATGGTTTAGAAGACTTTAGGGGTTAACTTGTTGAAGGATAAAAAGCCTTTAATGCATTTCAAAGACTTTAAGGGCTTTGAGAAGTGACTTCTCTTTACTTAGGAATGTGACAATAATTAGGGAGGGGAATTAGGCTAATTTGAAATGGATTAGAAGAATCTAGAAGGGGTTTAGGATGCAAGTGGGTTTGGTGGGTGAGAGAAAAAAGGATTTTAATAAAAATAAATTTCATTTATTTCAACTAAAATTGTGCAACTTGCATTTGTAGGAGAATGCAAGTGGGGGGGAGTTGAGAGATTTAAATAAATATTTATTATTTATTTAAATGAGGAAAGGGGGTTGATTAAACAAATATGCTTTATTCATTTAATTAATTGTTGGAATATGGTTTAATGAATTAATTTAAATAAATTGAATAATTTATTTAATTAATAGGAGAAGAGGTTTAAGATAAATTAATGAAATATTGATTTAATTAATTGTTGATTGATGGTTAAACAATCAAATAAATACTCATTTAATTAAGTGGACATATTTATGTGTCTACATTTTCCCCTCTTTGAGACAGTGCGATTTATCGCATCGTTTCAAAGAAAGAAAGATAGGTATGAGAAATATGCCCCATAAATGTTAATTTAGTGGGTGGTATGCCCCCTCGAGAGATGGGCCGAAAATTCTCAAAAATTTGGGCGATCTCTCAAAAAAAGAGAAAGAAGTTGGGGGGAGGTAGAATAGAAGAATTTTAGAAATAATAGTGAAAGAATGGGAGAAAACAGAGAAATGGGAGGCTTTAGAAGTTCACAGGGACCACGACAGTGAGCGGGGTGAAGTATGTTTAGGGCTGGGGGGTATATTTGGAGGGGAAGGGGAAAATAGTCTCATTTGCACCTATCTCCCTGATAGTTTAGAGCTCTGATAGTGACCTTTGGTGAAGGAGTGAGCAACAATCATCATGGTCGTGCCTATAGTGGATCACCAGCTAGAGCGGATCCGCCGATACCAACGGTCAGAGGACTACGGACCAGCGGTACACAAATGTTGAATTTTTCTTTAGATGCATTTTTATCATGTTTTTTCAAGCGTCAAAGTCCAAGGAAGACAATAGTGCTAAACTTGTGTTTTAGCACTTTTGTCGCCTAAAGTAGTGCTATGGTGCCACAATGGCGCTATTGAATAGTCATTTTAGAGCGTTTGTTCATTTAGCACTTTTGTAGCATAGTTACAACTCTTTTGTAGTTCTAGCGCATTTGTACGCTTGTTGTGGCACTATTGTAATAAAATAGCGCAATGGTATAGCTGTTATAGTGTCATTGTTGTTTCAGCGCATTGGTGTTGTAGTTGTAGTGCTATTGTCAGTAGAGTGGCACGATTGTGATAGATGCCTCAGTGTTAGATAAAATATCACTTGATGTCTATGTTGATTGATTGATTGGTTGTTTTGGTGAATTATGTTAGACACTTCAGATAACCAAAAGACAACTGAGAGGGGGAGGGGGGTGAATCAGTTGTCACAGATTACCGAAAGTATTATCAATTCAAAACAATAATACCAGAATAGAAGTTAATCCAATTAAGCATAAACAATAATCACATAATAAAAGCCATCCACATAACACCAAGATTTGTACATGGAAAACCCGGTAAAGGGAAAAACCACAGTGGGAAGCCTACCCACAGTCAGATAATACTTCTGCAGTAAGTATGTGAATTTACAATGAAGGGGCCTGCACTTGTAGGAAAGCCAATAGCCTAGAGCACACTGCTCTTCACAAAAGGAGTCTCACTGACTACATACAAATCCTGACTATAATCTAGAGAAGTGTTGAACTGCAAAAGATAGCATCTCCTATGCCTGAGTACAGTTTTGGTTAAGCTCAATACCAGAGGACCAAATCATCTTACAAACCCAATTCAATCTCCATTGATCAACCAACTCCTATGTCTGAATGATATTACAATATTCGCACACTACATTCCTTAACCATGACCTCTTACAATAACTATGATAATCTGCAATGAGATCTTACATCTTATTTATACAAACCATCTACCATAAACAATCAGGTCGGCTACCAGACAATAAACCAATTACATTATTACAAACCATGTCGGCCTTAGACCAAAATAAAAAATATCCAACACATAAGACATCCTAGAAATACAACAATAATTCCTGTCCACACGTTACATTAATGTCGGTCTATAACCTAGATCAACCAAAACCAAGTATAGGTCCACACGCTTCAACAATGATCTCCAAATGCCAAGTCTCGAACGAGATTACCAACAACATCCTGAAACTCCATTAGAAGCTGCACCAACACCAATTATTCAATGCATCAAAGATCTCCACCAAAAGATCTTCCGGTGAAACCCTCGTCGGAACCAGAAACCAATCTTCTATGTAAGTAGGATAGCATCCAATCACCAAACCGAAATCAACTGACCAAATATGAGTATAGGCATTATGAACAAGCCAATTCCATCACCAGATTATACTGGAGTTAACTAGATCATGCTGGATCCAAGTTAACCAAAAACCACTCATCCTACCGGGACCAGAAGGGTGCGGGTAAAGCATCCAAATAGCTAGTGTTGACATCAATAACAAAACATCAATGCAACACATAATCAATTCCACCTAATGGCCAACAATCTCCCCCTTTGGCATTGATGGCAACACTAGATGTGAAAAACATCTAAGTACCAAGAAATGCCAAACAAGTCTCCCCCTGTGGAAGACAACCAACAATCTCTCATTATGAATAATATCTCTATAAAGTTCTGACTATCTTTTTCTATTTCTTCTCCTATGATTTTTCCTTTTTCTTTCTTTGTCTTTTTCACATCAATATTTCTCCCCCTTTGACATCAATGCCAGAAATCTGACAGAAATATCAAAGCAAAAACATAAGCCTCTAAATCTCAAAGCTGACTACTCCCCCTAAGCAGTAGTATCCCACATCAATTCCGGAATGAATAGTATCTCTAATAATGCATACCACACTGATGCCAAACCACATCAATCAAGTCTTTGCTGAAGGGGCGAAAACCCCCAATCTATCTCTCAAGTATTCAAAAGATTCCTTGGATAAAGGTTTAGTGAAAATGACTGCAATCTATTCTTTAGTGTTCACATAAACCAATTTAACTTTATTTGCTTCCACCTTCTCCTTCAAAAAGTTATACTTGACAGATATGTGCTTTGTCTTAGAGTGAAATACCGAATTATTTGATATATCAATAGCAACAGAGTTATCACAGTGAATAACTACTGGTGCATCACAATCCACCTTTATATCCTTCAACATTTGCTTCATCCATAAAACTTGTGTAAAATTAGTAGCAGCAACAACATACTCAGCTTCAGTAATAGATAAAGAATTACATGATTGTTTCTTGCTGATCCATGAAATCAACTTTTTTCCAAGAAAGAAAGCTCCACCAGAAGTACTTTTCCGGTCATCAACATCTCCCGCCTAGTCAGCATTTGTATATGAAAGTGAAGTTATCATCCTTAGGATACCAAAAACCATATTCTAATGTACCTTGTAAGTATCTAAAAATCCTTTTCACCGCCATCTCATGATTTTCTCTAGGATCGCTCTGAAATCTTGAAACAATACAAACAACATTCATAATGTTAGGTCTAGTCTGAGTTAAATAAAGTAGACCTCCAATCATAGATTTGTATCTTGTAGGATTTCGGTGCAAAAACATCTTTCCTTGTCAATTTCTCACTTGTAACCATAGGTGTACTTACCAGTTTAGAATCTCCCATACCAAATTTCTTCAACAATTCCTTAGCATATTTAGTTTGACAGATAAAAATACCTTTGTCAGTTTGAGTAATCTACAAACCTAAAAAAAAATTCATCTCACCAATCATAGACATCTCAAATTCTTTCTCCATGTTCTTAGAAAATTTTATGCATAACTTGTCTTCACCTCCAAAAATAATGTATTCTTACAAACCAATCTAGCCTTATTCCTTATCACTTTACCATCCTCATTCAATTTATTCCTAAAAACCCATTTAGTTCCAATAATATTTTTATTTTTAGGCCGGGGAACCAAAGTCCATGTGTTATTTTTCTCAATCTGATCTAATTCATCTTCCATAGCTTTTAACCAAAATTCATCTTTACATGCCTCAATTACTGATACCGGTTCAACTTGTGAAATTAAACATACCTCATTAGTTGCCAGTCTTCTTCTTGTCATCACTCCATTTCTCTTATCCCCAATGATTTGATCTTCAGAATGATTCAATCTCACATACCTAGGAGTCTTCTGATTCTCTATTCCTCTTCCCTATTCTTCAGTTACTGTAGAGTTTTCTGATGTAGCTGGAGTAACTAGTTCAACTCTCTATTCCGATAAAGGTGCTACTAGTTTAGATATAATCATTTCCACTGCCGGTTCCTTCTCATAAATTCTGATTTGACTTTTTCTCAGCTCATCTACTTTGACATTAGCACTTTCCACTATTTTCTGCAATCTCTTGTTATAACATCTATATGCTTTGCTTTCATTAGAATAACCAAGAAATATGCCTTCATCACTTCTAGGATCAAATTTACCAATAGCATCATCTCTTCTGATATAACATTTACTACCAAAGATTCTAAAATGCTTAACTATAGGTGTATTACCAAACCATAATTCATAAGGTGTCTTACCGGTTTCTCCTTTGATATGTAATCTATTAAATGTATAAACCGTTGTACTTACTGCTTCTCTCCAATAGATATGAGGTAGATTTGCTTCCATCATCATTGTTCTAGCAGCATCCAAGATAGTTTTGTTTTTCCTTTCCACAACTCCATTCTGCTGAGGTGTCCGAGGAGCAAAAATTTGTCTTCTGATACCATGCTTGTCATAAAAGTTATTAAACTCACTGGATGTGAATTCTCCACCATGATATGGTCTCAAACATTTAATCTTCAATCTTGTCTCAGTTTCTACTTTAGCCTTAAAGATTTTAAAATTTTCAAATGCTTCAAATTTTTCTCTCAAAAAAGTAACCCACATCATTCTAGAATAATCGTCAATGATTAGCATGAAATATCTATCACCATAAAAATTTTTAACTCTAGCAGGGCCACATAAATTAGTGTGAATAAGATCAAGAACATCATTTGATTTATCTTGCATACTCCTAAAAAAGGTTCTTACTTGTTTACCCATTTGACATTCTTTACATACTGGATTATAGGGCTTCACAATATCAGGTATATCTCTAACAACCCTAGTTGAACTTATCTTCACAATGCAATCAAAATTTACATGACACAACCTTTTATGCCATAACCAACTTTCATCAATCCGTGTAATAAAACATGTCTTCTCACCGGAGTTCAAATGAAATATGTTACCTTTTGTCTGCGTACTGATTGCAATCTCCAAGCCAGATCTATTACTGATTTTGCATTTTCCATCCTTGAACTGTAATTGAAATCCCTTATCTACCAGTTGTCCTAAACTCAAAAGATTATGCTTCAAACCTTCAACATAATAAACATTGTCATTATTGTTCTTACCATCCAATGATATAGTTCATTTTCCCTTAATCGTACATGCCTTGTCATCTCCAAATCTAACTAATCCACCATCAATTTCTTGCAAAGACAGAAAATTTCCTTTATCTCCAGTCATATGATGTGAATAACCACTGTCAATTACCCATTCATCCTTATCCTCAATGTTAGCAACAAGTGCCTTCTCCTCAGGTACATTCTCTTCCAGTGCCGAATCATCTTCCTTGATAGCCAAGAATACCCATTCTTTCCCATTTTTGAATCCACTAGCAGAGTCTTCTACTGGTTCATCATCTAAATCAGTAATACCTTCCTCATCCACTATGTAGCATAATTTGTTTTTCTTGAATCTAAACTTGTTCTGATTAGGCTTAAATGATTTCTTAACTCTTTCTTCAAATCTTAAATTCCTTTCAGGACATCTAGATGAAAAATGACCAATCTTATTAAATGCAAAACATTTAAAAGGTGTTTTTCCTTCATACTTACTTCCTACTGGTCCTTTCGGTGCTCTTCTAGAAAATAGTGCTTCAAGTTGCTCAAGCTCTTCATCTTCTCTTTTCATATTGTCTAATTATTTTGCATATAAAACTCTCCAATCTTGCTTGCCAATTGTAGATGTAGATGGATGAAAAGCAGGTTTAGTTTTCATTGCTCCAGAAGGTCCAAATTCCTCAAGCTCAAAAGAAGATAGTTTCCCAACCAAAGTATCTCTGTTGACAGATGTATTCACCAATGTTCTCAACTCATTAATAGCAGTAGCCTTCATTTTTTAAGCCAGTGGTAGGGCTCTCAGGACTTTAGAAACAATTTCATCTTCACTCAGAGTTCCACCACAACATTGAATTCCCATAACAATCTCATTTACTCTTTCCATGAATGCAGTAATTCTTTCATCTTCTTCCATCTTCAAATTTTCATATCTCACTCGGTAACCATCAAGTTTAGCAATCTTCACTGTAGGGTCACCTTCATTAAGGGTTTGCAATTTGTCCCATATAGCCTTTCCAGATGATTTGTCTGTTAATCCCATAATTTGCTGATCAAAAAGTGCACACAAGAGGGCTTCTCTTTCTCTACAATCATTCTCGAGCTCCTTGTATAGGTTTTCCAGAGAAGGATTGCCAGATCCTGGATTAAAGGGTGTGACACCATTCTTTGTGATCTCCCAAATCTCCTTGCCAAGACATCTCAGATGAGTATCCATCTGAATCTTTCATATTGTATAATTTGTTCCTTCAAGCCTCGGTATATCCCTTTGAAAAATAGCTCCAGAAGAACTGGATAAACTTGAACTGTTAGTTTCCATAGGATCTTCCTCAAGTAGTTAAGATTTCTATAGAGAGAACTAGAGCTTTGATACCAATTGTTAGACAGTTTAGATAACCAGAAGACAATTGAGAGGGGGGGGGGGTGAATCAGTTGTCACAGATTACCAAAAGTATTATCAATTCAAAATAATAATACCAGAATAGCAGTTAATCCAATTAAGCATAAACAATAATAACAAAATAAAAGCCATCCACATAACACCAAGATTTGTACGTGGAAAACCCGGTAAAGGGAAAAATCATGGTGGGAAGCCTACCCACAGTCAGATAATACTTTTGCAGTAAGTATGTAAATTTACAATGAAGTGGCCTGCACTTGCAGGAAGGCCAACAACCTAGAGCACACTTCTCTTCACAAAAAGAGTCTCACTGACTACATACAAATCCATACTACAATCTGGAGAAGTGTTGAACTGCAAAAGATAGCATCTCCTATGCCTGAGTACAGTTCTGGTTAAGTTCAATACTAGAGGACCAAATCATCTTAAAAACCCAATTCAATCTCCATTGATTGACCAACTCCTCTATCTGAATGATATTACAATATTCACACAGTACATTCCTTGACCATGACCTCTTACAATAACCATGAAGATCTATAATGAGATCTTACATCTTATTTATACAAACCCTCGACCATAAACAATTAGGTCCGTTACCAGACAATAAACCAATTACATTATTACAAACCATGTTGGCCTTAGACCAACATAAATAATATCCAACACACAAGACATCCTAGAAATACAACAATAATTTCTGTCCACACGTTACATTAATGCCAGTCCATAACCTAGATCAACCGGGACCAAGTATAGGTCCACACACTTCAGCAGTGATCTCTAAACGCCAAGTCTTAATGCGATTACCAACAACATCTTGAAACTCCATCAGAAGTTGCACCAACACCAATTATACAATGCATCAAAGATCTCCACCAAAAGATCTTCCGATGAAACCCTCACCAGAACCAGAAACCAATTTCTGTGTAAGTAGGATAGCATCCAATCACCAGACCGAAATCAACTGACCAAATATGAGTATAGGCATTATGAACAAGCCAATTCCATCACCAGATTATACCGGAGTTAACCAGATCATGCCAGATCCAAGTTAAGAAAAAACCACTCATCCTATCGGGACTAGAAGGGTGCCGGATCAATGCAACATATAATCAATTCCACCAAATGGCCATCAAATTATAGCAGCTCTGTTGAGACTAGTTCATTTTGATAAATGCCTGTTGTAGTCTAGGATTGCCATAATCGATTACCTGTTGAGACCTGAAGATACTTGATTAATAAGTATAGTTGATAGTCTAGGTTGAAACTTTAAGAAAGTTTGTAGCAAAAAAACTGATATTTGTTGATATGTGTAGGAGGATCTTCTCGTCTTACAGATGTGGGAGTGACACCTTACGACACAACAGCTGTGTGAGCAATTGTTTGAGGTAGAAATCGATTATGTATGTGTAGTCAGTTTATATGACATGATGTACCTACCCATGATTTAGATGAATCATGGATTAATGACAGTGTTGGCTGAGTGATGACACAATGAGACATGCTCCTTTCATTTGGCGATGGGAGAGATGACTGTGACATTGGAGGATGTTTGGAGGATACTACATATCCTAATTAGAGGGGAGATCATGATATATGATCGTCAGCTGGGGACAACAGTCATATAGAGGATATTTGCCAAGGATGTATACATTGAGGATGGCTCTATGGCATGGGAGGATATAGAAGTGCTCTATGAGCCTCTATCATTAGTACTAGCAGGTATTGTTGGGGGTTTGTTTTTCCCCAGTCAACGTTTAGATGGATTGGTCATTGGTTGGGGCTAGGTGATAGAGAAGATGGTGACAGAGGGGAACTGCTATGCATGGGGGCCATGTGTGTTGGTGCACCTCTATAGGTATTTGCACTAGGTAGTGTATCGAGAGAGTAGATCACTAGGTGTAGGGATCACTTTGCTAAATATCTGGGCTTGGGAGCACTTGCTAGTTACACAACCGGTATGTTTGAGGTTTAGGGAGATAAATCAACCCTATGTTTTTATGTATGGAGGTTTGATGACCCAACCCCATTTGGTGAAGTTGGAGTTTTGGTGGTAGGCATTAGATGACTTAGATATGGTCATATGGAGGTGTTACACTGATTGTGAGGAGTGGGAGGATGATGGAGAGGCCTTGCCGTATGTATATGTGACTCATTTTTTGATTTGTCGCACATCCTATGTTGTGGGGAGACAGTTGCTAGGGAGAGTGATGAGATAGTCTAGGTGGAGGCAGATTATGCCGAGGGGTTCGAGGGAGTATGCACGAGTAGTGTGGGAGAGATGGCAGTGGGGGCCGGTTTTGCCCTATGATCAAGCCCTTGTGGAGTTCCAGACATTACAGGTGAGAGCATGGCAGATGAGGCCAGAGGTTGTAGATGTGAGGGTGACAGAGGAGTATACATGGTATCATGTTGCTCATCCGATTCTGTGGATTTCAGATCCTACAGAGCCCATACTACCATTTGAGGATGAGAGAGTATCGTGACGGAGGAGGAGAGTAGGCAGGGGTGGCGAAGGTTTTGGAGGAGGAGTAGAAAGTGGAGGTGGAGTAGGTGGGGGAGGTTTTGGAGGAGGAGGAGGAGGTGGAGGTGAAGGTGGTGAAGGAGGTGGATTTGGGGGTGGAGGTGGATTTAGAGGTGGAGGTGGTGGAGGAGAATGGTTACAAAAGAGTGGCAGAGGTGGGAAGCCTTTATGACTATCACAGGGTTTGCTGATATAGGGAGTAGTGAGAGCAGGAGGGAGAGATGTTGGTGGGGGAGAGGGTGGTGATGAGGCAATGTAGATGGGATAGCAAGCTGTAGGTGGTGGAGAGAAGCCTATGGAGATGGGACATGGAGACATAGGTGTGGGAGAGGGAGACCTATGAGAGTGTATGATATTATGGCTGTAGACTTAGCTGATAGCAGTCAAGGCACAGTTGGAGGATAGGGATGTAGAGATTGCAGCTAGGGATGTCCATCTTTTTGCACGAGTGGCTGAGTTGACTGTAGTGATGTGAGAGACAGATGATGTAGTAGATAGAGTGATGGAGCTACAGGATAGAGTTCAAGTTTTGGAGGGAGCATAGGGACAGGGTCTGACTGAGGAGGTACGGTAGGAAGGGGTAGAGATTGACTACTAGTGGGGATTATATGAGCAGGTTGTGCCAATTAGTGTGCAAGTGATGAGCTACTCCCAGATGCGGCGGGTGAGATCAGAGAGGTCATAGAGGGTTTAGAGTAGCGATGGTGTGATGGGTCCTCATCAACAAGATGGTGAGGGTGGTGGGGGAGTAACATCTGGTCAGAGTGTCATTTGAGGTGTTTCTATGCATTGTTACATTGTTATTAGACTGATACTTGGATGGCTCTTGGTAGCCGATATTTTTAGACATCATTGTACTCTGATATATGTATTTTTTTGATGCGATATATGATGAGATCTTATTTTTGTGGTGATGATATGATATGTATCCATGTGATGATATGCACACTTTATGCATGATGGTGATATGAGTTATGCTTAGATACATAATATGGAGATGTTTACTTTCTAGATGTAAATGTTGATGATATGATTTCTATATGTATGATATGGATGATTTTCTAACATGTGGATGTAGGTTAATAGATGGATGGTGCTTTTGTAATGATAGTAATGTGATGAAATGATGATGATTTATGCTAAAGGATGAGTTTGAGATATATAATTATATGATAGATAATACTGTATATGTTGAAATGATGATATGATAATGCATGTTTTTAAGATGAATCTAAATGAATGAAATATTTATGAAAATGTCATGTATGCTTCTAAATGAATGCACTAAATGGATAGATGAATGACTGAATGTATGTAATGGAACTAAATGATCTTGAATGTGTTTAATGATTAGATGAATGCAACTTAATGATTTAAATGCAACTAAATGATGATGAAATGATTTGAAATGCAAGTAAATGATAATGAATGAATGCACTAAAATGAAGGAATAAATGCAATGATTTGAAATGCAACTAAATGATAATAAATGCACCCTAATGGTTCTAAATGAATGAAATAATTTGAAATGCAACTAAATGATAATAAATGAACTTAACGATTAAATTAATGCACTTAATGGATGAATAAACAAATGCGCTTAAATGAATGACTGGATGTATTTAATGAATCTAAATGCAACTAATTAAGGGAATTAACTAAATGTAACTAAAGGATGATGAAATAATGCAATGATGTAAATAAATGATGATGAATAATGTAATGATTTAAAAAGAAACTAAATGAGGGAATGAACTAAATGTAACTAAAGGATGATGAATGAATGCAATGATGTAACTAAATGATGATGAATAATGCAATGATTAAAAAAGAAACTAAATGAGGGAATGAACTAAATGTAACTAAAGGATGATGAATGAATGCAATGATGTAACTAAATGATGATGAATGAAAGCACTAAATGTAACTAAATGACGATGCCATTCCTACATGGTATATGTGTTGTCACTCAAATTGCACCCGTAGTGCACAAGCTGAAAGCTCAAGCAACTTGGTGACACATGGGATAATTCTTAGGACCGTGGGTTGCCTATAGTGAGAATTAACCTCCAAATGAAGGGTTGGTTCCCTATGAATAACTCTAAATATTTACCGAGAAAAGGGGTAGAAAAACTAAAAATGAAAATAGAAAGACTTGCAAATGCTAAACCAAGGTGAAGCATCAATAAGATATCTCAAAACGACAGAAATACACTCCTAAAAACACCAATTTGTATAAATAGACTTCTGGTTCATAACACATAAATATTTCATGCAAAGGATTTAAACTTCAAGAAATTGAAAGGAGAGAAAACTTTCACAATCAACCAAATGAGCCAATTTATCACAATGCACAACCTATGTCTTACAAATGAGACAAAAAATTCAAATATTATCTAGACAATAACACAATAAACTAAGTCTCAATCAAGGATAAGAAAATGAACTGTAAAGACATAAGGCATAAGCTGGTAATTTTTTATCCAGAATTCTGTCATAAAACTGCATATGAGCTACAAGAATGTATTCTCTGCTAAAAGCAGCCAGAGAATCACCAAGAACTCATGAAGAAAGATAAAACTTTTTCACTTTATACAAAATCCTTCCAAAAGGTAGAGGAAAGATAACTCCAGAACGATTGAAGATGAACTCCCACTGAAATTATCTCCTTTGAAAATTGATCCTCTTGTAGAAATAAAAAGCCACCAAAAAGGCTTCAAAAATTATGAGAAAAACTCATGCAATTCAATTCAAACTCTTAGTCAACTAAAAGTTGACCCATATGGTGCTCAAAATCAATCCTTATCACCTCAAGATCATGAGAAAGACTCATGCAGACTTTCTCTGAGCTGGGTAACTGGACCTCAAACTACCTGATGGCTTCCTCTTATTTTGCATGGATCCTTGGATGCTACCTTGCCTGCCACCACTTTGGCTTCTGACTGTAACTAGCATTTCTTTCTTCATCGGGTCATCAGGTTAGCACTCAAACACTTATTCCAATGGCCGATGATACACTCCACTTCACCTGCTTTTCTATCAAGTTGGTCACGTGTCACATCTTGGTTGGTTCCAGGGTTTGTGCCTTGCCATCTTAGTATGACCTAGACTTACTGCTGGAATGAAGCTCTTTCATCCTATGAACCTTAATCTGCATTCTTTATTTCTTCCTGTGAATTGCTACCTTAGCGGGCCCCACTACTCGATCACCAAGTCGCGGTGAATAAACACCGTACATCTTCATCATGCGGTATAGCGACCACCGCTAGATCTTCATGAACCTTCTTGCTCTTTACCTTTGCTTGTTTGCTCTCTATCATCCTGTTTCTCTCTTCATCCTAGGCCCACAGGAAATGAGCGATGATAATGAACTTTGGACCATTTAACCACTTTGAACAAATGAACTTTGAACCGGTGAACTTTGAACCGATGAACTTTGAACCGGTGAAAGTTCAAGTTCAAAGTGGACTTAAAAAATATATACATCCACTCGTCTATAGCCTTTTGCCATGTGTCAGCCTCTGATTTTCTCGTGGGTCCACTGGACTTGGACCCATCTTGGTTCTTCTTCTTGACTCTATCCCATGGTGCATCCTCATTCGCTCTTAGCCCACTTGGACAACCATCTCAAATGCCACATCATCAATTGCTAAGTCAGACGAAATAACTATTGAGCACCTTCATCATGCAGTATAGCAATGGCCATTGATCTGCCCTCAAATTGCTTGATCTTTAATCTCTTAGCCGCTCACCTTTCCTTTGCCTTGTCTGCACGTGCTTAGTCGCCAAGTCGCTATGATAACTAGCGATCTTCTTTCTATAGCAATATAGCAATGGCCCTTACATCCTTCAAAATACCGTTGATCTTTCCTGAACTTGCTCAACCTTTAACCCCGACTGATCTTCTCTCTTGTGCCGCATGTTGACATGTGTCACCCTCTGATTGGATCATGAGATCCACCTAGGAACCACCTATCTGCCGATCCTGCCATGCGTCCTTCTTTGTCGGATCTCATTCTTTCAACCAAAGTATTCCTTTGGTGAGCCACTTACCAGTTTCATCAAACCTAAAGTTTCATCGATATTATTATGTCGATGAAACTAAGCCTTCGGTGAAACTTTTTTTGGGACTCATCGCTACCAAGATCTGCTCAATGAGTCACCCATCTGTGCCATGTCACCAGCCATTGGACCGCCTCCTGTTTGCCACTTGTCCTTGGTCTTATACCCTCTGCTCTACCACGTCATCGGTCTCTGAGTCACGATGATAATCCGATGTGCATCTTTTCATTGCGACATAGCGATAGCCATTAGATCTTTTGCCTGACCATTGGATGTGATCAATCTACTCAATCTTTACCTTCTTCTTTATAGTCTGATGCAAAATTTGGGTCATCTTGAGATGTGCACGTGTGCAGGGTCCACCAAGCCATGAGCTGCCTCTTCTTTCCAAAAGCCCGTAAGCTTTGACACTATAGTTATATGTGACTTTGGTTTTAAATACAAACAAGCTCCTCCCTGCAACCAATGTGGGATAAATGTTCTTCATGCCTGGCAACTGAAAATGCTTGGAAGTTCTCTGGCTTTTTAAATAACCCTCTTTGGCACCCAAGTGAAAACTTTACACAGGCCGATTGCATTTGCTCTGAGTTTCTTTTGGCCTTACATCAGCTCCGCCATTTCATCTACAAAGGAGCATAAATATTTCTGTGATCTACAACATGTTGAGCTCAACCCTTGTGGGAGCCAAAATTTAACCCACATGCTGTCTTACTTTCCTATATATGCACATGAAGAAAACAAGTTAGATAAAAATAGTGCATTTCTCCCTAGTTCATGATTTGATCTTTTCAAAATGAATGAATGGAAGGCTTCATTAGGGCACTAAATTTGGCATGTGCAAAATTTGGTAACAATATGAATGTCAAGTTGGTGAGAAAGTGTAGATATGGAATGGAGATGTGAGTTGATGTATCAGAGAACTCTGTCATGATTATACCAAAGATAAATTTATATTAGGCTTAGCTTTCTCATAGAAACCTGAATTAATTGCATGCAACAATAGATATGAACAATGAATGAACAAATGGATGGGTGATATGCAACAAAATGCAATATAAACAGATGAGATGAAATGATGATCCATGGACTATTCATAGTGCTTAATTTTAATCATTAAGAATGGTAGTATCAATCTTGGCCGAGGTATCTGAAACCATAGTTGAGTGTTTCACCTGTAAGTAAACATCGTAGACAAGGAAAGTTCCCCTCCATTCTGGTTCATGTACAAATGGTTGAGGTATATGCTATAGTTAGTAAGCCATAGTGATCCATGACTGTATTTTTGCATAAGATCACGTAGCTTAGTGAACTTCCCACGTAGACACCATTGGTACATGCCCTAAAACTTCATTGGAATAATCCACTGAGAGAAAACAAAGAAGAAGATATCAGGAACCATCCCAGCTACTCTAATCACTTGTGGATATCTTGGAGTAGCGTAAGAATCTGATAAAAGTAACAAATTGACCAAGTACTTATCAGCTAAACCAGATTTTCTTATCAAAGAAAATGTTACCATGTCTTGTTTGTGAGGAAGAATGCATCCTTATGAAGATGATTGTGTGCAAATGTTTTGATTGGTTGGTTGATTTGATAGGTGGTCATTGCTTGAGTAGCTCAAAATGTTGTGTTGTGTCTCTTGCGATGTGTATGTATGTTTTAATGTGCTTTGATTGATGTTTTGATTTTTTTGTCATGTTTTTGGTATTATCTTTAGGACTTTTTGCAAATGTTTTTGGGATTTTTTGAAGATTTTATGAATGTTTTTGGTATTTTTCAAGACATTTTTGAATGAGAAACTCAATGAATCACAATTAATGGTGAATCCACTCCCATCGGTAGGTTTTAAGAACATTTGCCCCTAGTTAGATGTCGCTATGAAAGCATGACGCGGGACACATGAGGTAATAACCCTGATTGCAAATCAATAACAAGCCATGGTATAAATGATGGGTGAATGGATGCAATGGATGTGATCGCAACAACTTTGAAAGACAATGGAGCCATATCCTTTATGAATGTTGCATGTTGCAAGGTTTTCACCACCATACTTACCCAAAGTGCCACCGAAATGGTTTTTACCATTTGGATGAATGATTTTTCCTTCCTATTTTCTTGATTTTGTTTATATTTGTATTTTGTTTAGGACTGTTTTCTAAATGTTTTTGGTATTTTTTGATATTGGAGGAGCCTGATGCTCTACACAACTTATGTATGAAACCTTTTTAGATGCATGTTGTTGATCGGATCTACTAGTGGTTCTCCTTCTGAAGTGGCTAACTGATACGCCCCATACCCAAAGACGACAGTGATGACATATGGACCTAGCCAATTGGATTCAAATTTACCCTAGTGTTCTCTGTTTGGTTGATTGTGAAAATTCTCCCTGAGAACAAGATCTCCTACTTAAAATGTGCGAGGTTTGACCTTATGATTGTAGCTTCTTCCCATGCATTGCTGATAGGATTTTAGGTGGTTGCAGGTAGCTTGTCGCCTTTCGTCAAGTAGTTCCAAGTCCTAAAGAAATTGTTAGGATTCCCACAAATACTGAGAGGGGGGGGTGAATTAGTATCTAACTGGTTATGATATTTTCTTGACTTAAAACATGTAAAGCATATTAATATTGTATACCGATAAACAAGAAATAATGTAGTAAGCAAAGATAACAACAACCACATGAGAAACACACCATAACACAATAGTTTAATGAGGAAACCTGGTGTGGGAAAAACCTCAGTGGGATTTGTGACCCACAATATTCACTTACAGGCCAATAAGAGAATATTACTGCTACAAGAGGGGCCTGCACATGCAGGAAGGCCAAGTGCCTAGAGCTCACTGCTCAATTACAAAATGGGAAGTCTCACTGACTTACAAGATGGATTATATAAATCCAATGTCTTGTACTGCTTCAAAATAGCATCTACTATGCCAGATCCAGTACCGGTTTATAGCTCTGCTTCATACATAAACCCTTAACCTATAATTTGCATAATAGGTCTGCCTTATTTCGCCTAATTACATTCCTTCATGCTTACTTATTTGTTCTACAATGATCTCTTATATATATGAGTCATTTTACAATTTTCCAAGTCGGCTTATAATGATTTTACAATAATAAACAAAATAAATTACAAACAAAATTCCTGTTGGCTTCTGTGCCAGTATGCTTCCTTTCACTGTCGGTGCCGGTGGTCTATATGCTGGTGTAGAATCTGACTTTGCTGGTGCCGATGGATTGCCTTGCCAGTGTCATAGGATTGTAAGGTTGCCATCAATGACAATACCTCCAATCACCTATAATGTCTCATTGGAGTGTGCATTTGTCAATAATCTCCCCCTTTGGCATTGATGGCAACACTCATGAGAAAAATTTAGAAGTGTATTAAAAAATTGAAGTCCAAAAATTGTTACCAAAAATGTGTGCTCCCCCTGAGCAGATGATCCCTAAGTTATTGGATTTTTCTCATACCACTACTCCCCCTTTGGCATCAATGACAAAGGTTTTCAAAGTGTCAATAGAGTGTAGTTTCTTGTTTCAACCTTGTAACTGGTTGGTTACAATCTGAAAAAGATCTGCCAAAACTAGATTCAAGCTCTCAATGAACTTTTTGTTGTCTTTTATTGCGGCCTCTGTCCTCTGAACTATACTGGTGAGGTGTTGCATTTGCTCTGCCGGTGTTTTCTATACTTGGACCAAGGCATTAGATATTTCTTTCCTTAAGGTGGCGAGGTAGTCCAGTTGTGGACTTAGTCTCCATTTAAGATCCTTAGCCTTACCTTTTATTCTTTCCTTTTCTCTTTCCAGCTTAACTAGTTCTTCCTCAAAACCTCTTATCTTCTGCTCAAAAACTGATAATGAATCAGATGAGTTAATGAAATTGTCAGCTAGTTGATTTATTTCCTCATGTATCTTGCTGATCTTCTTGTCTATATCAACTGCCAAAAAGTTAGTCTTACAAGCATCTCTGTACAAAGTTTTGAATTCCTTTAATGTGCTACATAATTCCGGTAGAAGTGTGTCAAACTGCCTTGTACACTTCTTTATTTCTTCCTCAAGGAATTTGTGTTTTTCCTTCTCTAATCTCTCCTTGAATGCTTCCTCTTTTATTTGTTCAACTGTCACAGTGTTTTTTAGTAATATACTTAGACAAAGTATCAAGTTGACTCAAAGAATCTTTATTATCTACATTACATTTTGGAGCTATCATCTTCAAAATTGGAATTGTATCATCTATAGCCTTGTATGCTTGTGAGCTACAATCTGTTATTTTCTTTAAGGAGTCCAAAATAACTTCTATTACATTAGTTGATTTGAATCCTACAGTTGAAGTGCCAACACTCTGTATCCCACCGGTGGGAGCAATATCCTTGCTTGTGGTGACCTCTGGTAGGTCAGTTTGCGTTTCCATTTCCTTAAGCAAAGGTTTGTCTTGCTCAATTGATGCCGGTGGTACTAACTCTCTATGAACCTATTGCTATGATGGAGCCTGTTGCTCTGCTTGTTGTTCTGTGTTACCATCTGTCTATTTACCTTCTATGTTATTTGTTACCGGTGCCTCACTAGCCATATCTGTCTTTCTAGTTGTGTCCTTATCTACCACAATGTTAACTTTCTGAGTATCAATGTCAACTGTGTATAACACCTCAGAGTTTGGATTAGTGTCCTCTTGTGGTATCTCCATACTCTCATTAGTCGGTTGACTTTCAATTGTAACTACCGATGGAGTATTCAAAGGCGGTGGGGATAAGTTGTCTTTTATTTTTATGCTCGGAGGTCCAACAACCTTTCCTTTACCCTTATCCTTATCTTTCTGATATACTTTGATAGGTTTAGGATTTCTATACTCTTCCTGCTTTTCTTTCTCAACAAGGAATATGTCCCATGCATTAGCAGTTTCCTCTGTAACCTCATTTACTCTACCAACCATAAGTGCTACATGTCGGTGTGCAGTTGAGAATACTGTCTGGTTAGCCTCTGAGATCATATCATCTATCTCCTTTGGTGAGTTAACAGGATAAACAACAAGTAGTTTCTCAATTTTTATTTTCTTGTCAAGCTCTACAACAGCTTGCCTTCTAGCTTCAAGTCTCTTAAATAGTTCTATCGGTAATTCATCTACAACTTGCATCAAGAATTTCTTATAGATATCCAAGTGTAGAATTACACTGTTTTCAACTTTCTCCTTGTCATCAATTGATAATGTATCATATAATTTGTTAATGTTTTTTCAGCTGTCCATCCTCTGTTATTTCATCTAGTAGTTTGTCAATTGGAGCAATGTTTTGTTGAGCCTTTTTCTTTAGTGTTAACTTTTTCTTCTTTGGAGTTGTCTTCTTAGTTGGGGGCCTTATTGCCTGTTGTTTTTGTCTAGTTCTTCTAGGTGAAGGTGTGGATGCTGATAAAGGTTCTCTTTTCCTCACAACTCTTTTAAATGCAGCTGGCATGTCACTTTCCGAAGAAGTTGCTATCGGTGAAAGGTGAGTTTCTGGCTATTGTGCTTGTAACTCATCTTCAGTGATACCGGTTTGTTTAAGTACATCTTCTTTGATAGCCTTTGCTTGCCTAGATCCTCTTCTTATTGTTGCTTCTACCTTCTTTACTCTTTTCTTTGATTGAATTTGATTCTCAATAGTCTGAGCACTGCCAAATACCTCTTCTTTTGGTTCCTTAGGTGCTTCCAGAAGGGCTTTTGCATATGTTTCAATTATGTTGTCATCAGTCTCATAACCCATTTCAGTAACCCAAATGGTTCTTGGGACAACTGCCTCCATCCAAATCTCATCCTTCTTAATAACAAAGCATATGTCATCCTTATACTTATCTACAATTGCTTGTGAAAGTCTGACTCTAGTATTCATCCGGGCCTTTAATGCCTGAAAGTACTCATTTATATTCTTTTCTCTATTTTCACCCATGTTGTGTAGTAAATCAGATAGTTGTTTGCCTACTAGTATGTCAAAACCTAGATTTTTGTTGCCAATACCGGGAACCTATTTTGTTATGTGCAACATTAAACAGACAAGTAGGTTACCAAATCTAAATGTCCCCTTTTTGTCTTTCTTGATCTTTCCAAGATTATCAATCAATTCATCCTTCAACCATTCACACACATCTATTTTTGCATTATTCTTGATCATATCATGAGCACTCTTTATGCATAAACTAGAAACTGAGTTTAACTTGTTTGCATGTGTTGTTTTATACCCTAAAATCATGCTAATGAATTTGACATTTATGTCAGTTATATCATTCACTCTTAAAGATCTCCAGTTAGATGTTTCTCCTATCAGGTTGGTTACTAGGTCATTTGAGACCACCTTTGTCTTATCGGGTCTATTACCGGTGGAGGGTAACCCTGTCATAGCCTTTACTGCCTCTTTAGTTATTTTGTGAACTGATTCTAACCAAAAAAATTCACCATGAACCCTGCTTAAAACTATCCTTATAACATCCTTAGGGAATTCCAGAATATTGAGGATTTTAGTGAATCCTAGGGTTTCGACTATTTTGTGTTCAGGTTTCACATTGCTGGAATCATCACAAATTATAGTCTTATACATGTTCTTAATTTGCTCATCACCTAATTCTTCTATGTGACAATGAATGTACATTCTAGGGTCTTTTGCAAAAACTACTCCTTTGGGAATTTGAGAAAATGCACCAACATTATCATCCTTCTTAGCTATTTTAGGAACTAACTGAAATATAGGCCTAGGGCGTTTGATTACTTCGACTACAATAGGGTTTGCTATGAATTCAGGTACAAGAGAAGATGCCATGATTATAAATACCTTTCTTTGCCTTAGGAATGATTGATTTCTGAATTGCTTTTGTACTTTGCTCGAAATGTCTTTTCTCAAATTTTTTGCGCTCTTCGAATGTTTGAATGTTTGGTGAAGTAGAATGGAGCCAAAACACTGATTTATAATGTTAATTTTGCCAACCACCACATTTAATGCTTACCAGTTCAGTAACCACTTAACTTATTTGCCGGTATAGAAGTAATTTCAACTTCTCAAATCAACCGAGGGAATAACAACATGTTTTACATTTGATTGCCAAACCCTCAGAGAAATTTTCTTTAGTTAGATGAAGACTCTCCTGCTAGTGGAGTGTTATTTTCTTCTACCGGTGGAGTGTTACTCTATTCTACCGGTGGAGGAGTATTCCTATCAACATTTAGTTCTAATTTCCTGATCCATTGTTTTGAGAATTCCCTCTTTACTTCTTCAACCTTTTCTTTACCTTTCAAACTAGCACCATTATTGTTTACCAGTGAGGACTTGCTTCTACAAAATTTAGCAATATGTCCAATTTTGTTATAGGCATAACAAGTCACATTATTTTTTTGAATAGCTTTCCCATAACCTATGTCGGTATGTGTTCTACATTGATTAGATAAGTGTCCAAATCTTCCACAAACATAACATCTCACATTCATTCTACAATTTTCAGAATTATGACCAATTTTGTTGCATTTTGAACATTGACCGGTGGGTGTATTGGTATTCTGATAATTTCTAGATCTACATCGATTTTCTCTATGACCATACTTGTTAAAGTTAAATCATTTACCATTAAATTTATAAGTAGTAGGTTGTCTTACCGATTTTCCATGATCCTGTGTGTTTGCAGTACCAGAGCTTTCACCAACTTTAAATCCAAGACCATTAGTGTCACCATTAGGCTTTTGATTTTTCAACAAGTCACCAAGTTCTTGTGAACTTTTCTTGAATTTTTCTTTATGTTGATTTGCAGCAGCCAGTTCTCCTTCCAAGATACCTTTTTGTCTCATGAGTTCATTTGAGTCATTCTATGCATGCATCAGATCCGTCTTCAACATATCATTTTCATAACTAAGTCTTGTGTTTTCATTTGCAACATCATTCAGTCTCCTAGTCAAGTCTTCTTCATTCTTCTTTCTATCTTCAGTTTCTTTACAAAATCTCATAGTCATATCCTGCATCTCATTCTTTGTTGTCATGTTTTCTTGTTTCATCTTATTCATCAGATCACTAAGAGTTTCCTTTTCATCATTCTCATTCTGCATCTTTTCACAAAGTTCTCTTCTCTTATTTCTTGAAATGGTAAGATTTTATTGAAGTGCTTGAATAATATGCTGTGCAGCTTTTAGATCATCTTCAAGTTTGATATTTTTCAATTTTTCTGCATCATAGTCTGAGAGAGCTCCTTCTAATTGCTTCATCAAGTTTTCCATCTCTACCAATGTCAAGATCTTCCTCAAGCTATTAGACTTATGAAAATAGAGGACTAGGCTCTGATACCAATTGTTAGGATTCCCACAGATATTGAGAGGGGGGGGGGGTGAATCAGTATCTAACCGATTATGATATTTTCTTGACTTAAAACATGTAAAGCATATTAATATTGTATACCGGTAAACAAGAAATAATGCAGTAAGCAAAGATAACAACAACCACATGAGAAACACACCATAACACAGTAGTTTAACAAGGAAACCTGGTGTGGAAAAAACCTCGGTGGGATTTGTGACCCACAATATTCACTTACTAGCCAATAAGAGAATATTACTGCTAAAAGAGGGGCCTGCACATGCAGGAAGGCCAAGTGCCTAGAGCTCACTGCTCAATTACAAAATGGGAAGTCTCACTGACTTACAAAATGGATTATATAATTTAATGTCTTGTACTGCTTCAAAATAGCATCTACTATGCCAGATCCAGTACCGGTTTATAGCTTTGCTTCATACATAAACCCTTAACCTATAATTAGCATAAAAGGTCTTCCTTATTTTGCCTAATTGCATTCCTTCATGCTTACTTATTTGTTCTACAATGATCTCTTATATATATGAGTCATTTTACAATTTTCCAAGTCAGCTTACAATGATTTTACAAAAATAAACAGAATAAATTACAAACAAAATTCCTATCGGCTTCTGTGTCGGTATACTTCCTTTCACTGCCGGTGTTGGTGGTCTGTGTGCCAGTGTAGAATCTAACTTTGTTGGTGCTGGTGGATTGCCTTGTCGGTGTCATAGGATTGTAAGGTTGCCATCAATGGCAAAACCTTCAATCGCCTACAATGTCTCATTGGAGTGTGCATTTGCCAACAGAAATGAGACTCGGTATGCTTCATCATCTATTAGATTGTACAAGGAGACCCATAGAGATGGTATTTCAACCTCAATAGGCAAGATGGCTTTTGCTCCATAAACCAATGAGTATGGGGTTTCTCCTGTAGGGGTTCAAATGCTAGTTTGATATACCCATAGTGCTGGATTCAAATGAATGTGCCAATCATAGCCAACATCATTGACTGTCTTTTTGAGGATCCTCAATATATTTTTGTTGGATGCTTCGACTTGACCATTTCCTTGTGGGTAATATGGGGTGGAAAAATGGTGTTGGATATGAAACTTCTCATAGAGTTTACGGACATCTTGATTTTTGAAAGGGAGCCCATTATCCATGATGATGGACATGGGTACACCATACCGACAAATGATGTAATTGAGGATGAATGAGGCGATCTGCTTGCCAGTGACTTGGGTGAGTGGAATAACTTCGATCCACTTTGTGAAGTAGTCTATGGCAGTAATGATAAATATATGATCATTGGATGGAGATCGATTAATTTTACCCACAAGGTCAAGTCCCAATTGACAAAAGGGCCACGGTGTAGTGATAGGTTGTAATTCCTGTGTTGGGGCATGTATCAGATCTCCGTGAACTTGGCACTTCTTGCACTTTCTCACAAAGTAGTAGGAGTGTTTTCCCATGGAGGGCCAATAATATCCGGCTCACATGATTTTCTTTGCTTTTGAAGGATCGCTTGAGTGAGCCCCACAAATTCCTTCATGTACTTCTTCCAAGGCTTTTGTTATCTCATCTTGTTCCAAACATCGAAGGAGAGTACCATCAAGACTTCATCTGTATAGGGTTTTAGTAATGATGGTGTATCTAGCGGTTTGGCGGATAAAGGTTTTTTGTTGGTTGCTTGATTGGTTAGGGGGAAGTGTGTGATCATGTAAGTAAGTGAAAAACTCACTGTACCATGGAGATTCAAAACCGACAAGGCGACATATCATTTTAGATTCAGGGATATCATAAGTGCGGATCTAAAGCTGTTCTACCAAGAACTCATAGCGTGTCAAATTTTATGGAAGATCTAGGAGAGATGCAATTGTAGCCATTGTGTCGGCAACTCAATTCTGATCTTGGTATTTGCTCAAATGTGATAGTTGTAAATGATTCTTTGAAACTATCCACCATCCTTTTATACGACATGAGCTTATCATCCTTTGTTTGGTATTCATCAGTGACTTATTAGATGACCAGGTGGGAATCTCCATATACTTGTAGCTCTTTGAGATTCCATTGTATGGCCAATCTGAGTCCTATGATCAAGGCCTCATATTTTGCTATATTATTTGTGCATGAGAAAGTGAGCTTGTATGACTTCGGGATGCTATCACCTTGAGGTTTGATAAAAAGAATACCTTCCCTCGAGCCATGTTTGGTGTATGAGCCATCAAAATATAGCTTCCAGGGTTGTGTAGCTGTGATCATGAAAATTTCTTCATCCGGGAAGTTGGAAATAAGAGGATGGTTGCATCTGAGTGGTGCATTAGCCAACTGATATGAAATAACCTTTCCCTTGATAGCTTTGCGGTCCACATACTCAATATAAAATTCAGTCAAGATCATAACCCATTTGGCCAAGTGGCCTGTCAATGTTGCCTTGCTGAGTAGGTACTTGAGTGGATCTATCTTGGCAATAAGTTGTACTTTGTGCATTAACATGTAGTGCCTCAATTTGGTGGCCGCCAAGATAACTGCTAGGGAAGCTCCCTCAATAGGTGTGTAATTGAGTTCATAGACTACCAGTGTTTGAGAGATGTAGTAGACAACACATTCTTTTCCTTCCACATTATGTTGTGCAATAAATACTCCTAATGTCATGGTTGTAGCTGAAATGTATAACAATAGAGGTCTGCTTGGATCCAGTGGAATCAACAATGGTGTATTTATTAGGTAGTCTGTAAGCATTTGGAATGCTTGCTGGCATTTTGCATCCCATTGAAAGTGGATATTTTTATGTAACAGATGGGTGAAGGGATGACATTTGTCAGCCAATTATGCAATAAATCACCGAATTGATTGTAGCTGCCCTTGTAACATCCTCAACTGACTGATATTATTTGGAGGTGGCATGCCCATGATTGCCTTTACTTTTGCAAGATCTACCTCAATGCCTTTACTTGAGAAAATGTATCCTAAGAGCTTCCCGAAAGTTACTCCAAAGACACATTTCTTGGGATTGAGATGGACATGGTATTGTTCTAATCTATTGAATATTTTTTCTAGTACTGCAAGATGACCCTCTCTTGTTAATGATTTAGCTAGTAAATCATCCACATAATCTTCCATTATTGTGTGCATCATGTTGTGGAAAATAGTAGTCATGGCTCTTTGATATGTTGCCCCTGCATTCTTTAGACCAAATGGCATCACATTCCAATAGTATGTTCCCTATGGACATGTGAAAGCCATTTTGTGTTGATCCTTTGGAGCAATTTGAATTTGGTTGTACCCTGAAAAGCCATCCATAAGAGAAAGCATCGCATGACCTATTGTTAGATCAATAATCATGTCGATATTTGGTAAGGGGAAGTCATCTTTAGGACATGCCTTGTTTAAATCTTTGAAATCTGTACAGATATAGATACAAACAGATACAATATTGGAGATCCACTCTGCATAATGAATTGGTATGATGAAACCAAAATTGAAGAGCTTTTTAAGTCTAGCCTTGATAAGAATGAAAATTTGTGGGTGCATCTTTTCGAGCTTTTGTTTGACAAGCTTAGCTCCTTCTACTACAGTTAGGTGATGCATGACCAAATCTAGATCTAAGTCGGGCATGTCTGCATAAGACCATGCAAAGTTGATTTGGCACTTTTGAAATAATTCCATAAATTTTGGCTATTCTTCTGGAGTTAATAGAGATGCCAAATGTATTTTGTGAGGAGTCTCAAGAATCCCCTCATTGAATTCTTTTGTTTCTTCTATTAGGATGGTTGATCTCTCCTGATTCGTACTAAAGAGGAGGATGTCAAACCTTTCATCCTTAGGCGCCTCAGAAAGGGTTTCACCTTTGGATACACTCTTTGTTTTTACTCTTATGGGATCAAAAAGTGCCACTATGTGGTTTTCACTAGAAGATCTATGCTTTATTGTAATATTTTTGCAGTTGAAAGGTTTGGCATTTGCCCCAAAATATATTGCACTATTGAGTTCAATGGAAAACCTAACTTTATGATCCCCTCTTGGTATGTTACCCCATAATTCTAGAAAGTCTATGAGTGCCTCATTATTTTGGAAATAGTCAAGGCATTGGGGATTTGGCTAGTTCCATTCAATGAGTTCAGGATGAATGATAGGCATTACTTCATCGATTAAGTTAAGTTCATAGGAGGCATTAGTGAGGGTTATGGGGTTGTTGGAAGGATGTGTTGTCACTTTCAGTAAAAGTGAGACATGGTGATGACTTTAGACTACCAACCATGGCTTGAAACTGATCTATGTTGAGGTTGGTGGGGACAGACGCTTCTTGGAGAGCTTGATCCAATATTTTTTTATGTGAGGGGGATAAGAGTAAAATCTCTAATATCGAGATGAGGGCTGGCATCTTATCCAATTGCTCTACAAGATTATATTTTTTGGGGAGGGGTGTCATTCCTTGTGGTGTCGCTCGAATAGTAATCTTGCTACGATGCATAACAATGTTGCATGTAGGATTTAGATCTTTGATGGTAAGAGTTGCAACTTGTTCATCCGCATCATAAAGGTGATTCACAATATAATTGTATGTGGCTTGTGTGTAATTGGTTGTGGTATCTGTGTTTCTCCCTGAAGTTGAAGGACCCCTTTGATCATGTGATGGAAGTGGATTATTGAACATTAAGTGACCATCATTGGATGTTTTTGGGTCATGTCCCTCAATTTTAATTTCTCCTCTATCGATAAGATCTTGATCAAGATCTTTTAGCCGATGGCAATTGCTTGTTTTATGCCCTCTTCCTTCGTGAAATTCACAATGTTCATGATCACGCCACCATGGAGGCTTGAGTTGAGGCTCATAATTGGACATTTTTGGTAAGGTCACAAGATTAGAGGATATTAATTGGCCTAATATTATTTTGATAGGTTTCCCTAAGGGTGTATATGTGTGTTTTGGCTTGTAGTTTTGTTGCTTTTGTTTTGGTTCCCCCTGTTGTGTATTGCGACCTTGATTTTGTGGATTATTGATGGTGTTGTTGTTAGGAGGGGGATTTTGTCCTGCAAACCTGACCACAGGTTGTGTAATTTTTACTGTTCTTGCGTCCAATATCCCATCATTGACAACGTTCTTATTTTTGTTCCAAAATTTTGGTTTGTCACTATTATAGTGTGGACGAGTACCATCTTTGTTTTCATTATAAATTTTGATAAGTCCCTTTTTGATGAGGGCTCTTTCACATTTGAGCCCTTGAGTTATCATTTCTTCAAAGGATTATGTGCCCTTCATGTCCAAATGAAATTCAATTTCATCATTTAAGTTGGAAATGAATATTTACACCAATTCTTGCTCAGGTAGATGAAGGGAGCATCTGCTAGACAGTTGTCTCCACTGTTGTAGGAAAGTTGAGAACAACTCCCCTGGTTTTTGTTTTGTGTTGCACAAATCTACCATGGTGATGTCATGTTTTATGTTGTGTGCATAATGAGCGATGAATTTTTGGACCAGTTCTTGAAATGTTCTAATACCACCTGGCAGTTGTGAAAACCATTGTGTGGTTGTGCCTTCCAAACTTTGAGTAAAGAGGTGCATTAGATATGTGTCCTCATAGGCCACCTCTAAGAAAGTGGAGTGAAATTCTCACACATGATCCCTAGGATCTCCTTTGCCTCTATAGTTTTTGAATTTGGGTGTTTTGAACCCTCATGGAAAAGGTAGCATAAGCATGTTCCTATCAAAAGGATAGGGAAAAATATTGTTAACTGAGAATTGATTGGTCTTCACACCACTGTTTAGTTGTTGGGTGAGATTTTCTACTTCTTGCCTCAACATGTCCATTTCTGAAGGAGGAGGAGGAGGTGGAGGATTCCCTTGATGATTAGGGTCACAACGGAAGTAGTCTCTACCTCCTCCACCATCGTGATGGCTATTTTTATTGAAGGTTTGTCCTAATTGTGTTGTATCAAAATTGGAGGGAAGTTTGGCACCCTCTAACTGAGAATCGATTGGTCTTCACACCACTGTTTAGTTGTTGGGTGAGGTTTTCTACTTCTTGCCTCAACATGTCCATTTCTGAAGGAGGAGGAGGAGGTGGAGGATTCCCTTGATGATTAGGGTCACAACGGAAGTAGTCTCTACCTCCTCCACCATCGTGATGGCTATTTTTCTTGAAGGTTTGTCCTAATTGTGTTGTATCAAAATTGGAGGGAAGTTTGGCACCCTCTTGAGCAAGTCTCAAGAAATGAGCATTTGCATTGTTTCTAAGAATTTCATCAAAGAGTCTGTTGAATTTTGGATTATGTCGTGCTCTTTCTAATCTTGTGGAGTTGGAGTGTTGGGATCTTCCTCATTAGTGGCTCCTCCAAAGGCCTCATGAAAATCATTGAGGTTTTCTTCCCCCTCTTCAATTTCTGGTTGTCGATTTCTCTTTGATCTTAAATGAGCCATGTTTAAAAAGTTCATGTTTTGTGAAAATGACTATAAGGTGGTGATGAAATGTTTGATGGAAGACAAGTTTTTGTGAAATGTTTGGTGGAAGATAGATCTCTTAATACTAGAGGTTGGATGTCAACAAAGCTCTTTGTGAATTGCTTTTGTGTTTTTCAACAATTTTGATGTGATGAGGTATAGCAAGGATTGAGATATGTTACAATTCAAGCTACCTAGTAATGAGAGGATGCACTCATAAACTATTTTTAACCTATCTATATGTGTAGAAATTCCTCTTAGGATGATTTGATCCTAGATGTAGAGACACTCTAAACTGATTTGTTGGTTTGTTTAAGCAATATCTGAAAGGACTAAGGACAAGACCTCTTTGTGTTCAAAGTTGAGTGAATTTGTGATGTTTGAATGTGAAAGTGGGTAGGATATGTGTCTCAATAAAATATTCTGTTATGAAGGGGGTTTCTATTTCTTCCTCTCATATAGGGGTTGGTGGTTCCTCTCGAGCTTCGTTGTATGTGATATAGATTTGAGGAAAGAAAGTATGATTGATCTTGCCCCCTTTGTTTTTGTGATAATCAAAAGCTCTATACTGAGTGAAAGCTCTATTGCTCAGTGACTCTTTGTAAAATTTGTTGGATTTGCCTTGAAGGTACAAGTGCATATGACGCAAGAATACTCTATGTGAGAGAAAGAGTTGTCTATTGATATAAAAAAATTTCCTTTTCTTGATAAAAGTCTTTGAACCAATTTGTCTCTTCTTCAATTTGGTCTTTTGATGAAGATTTCTTTTTCTCAAGATATGAGTGATGGTCATACAAAATGATACTTTGTTTCACTTGTTGAGGTAGATTTTCTTATCAAATGTTGATGTAGATTTGTTGGATGGATACTTTGTTTCAATTGTTTTAAATCCTTTGACAAGAAAACACAACAAGCACACAAGCACAATAATCTTGCCCCTTTTCAATAAAAAGCACAATGGGTGTGGGTCTAAATCAACCCAATCATGAACTTTTTTCCCCTTTATAAATGTATTTTATGTTCCCAAAGCCTAAAGTCAGCCAAAATTTTTACTGGTCTGAAACAAGATGAAGACAACTCAAACACTTTTTATCCCTAAGGTCATAGCCAGTTGTGATATTTTCAGCCCACATCTTGATATTTCTTCAACTTTGGTACTACATACCTTATGTATCCCATCATGGTAGGTAAAGATGTGATATACTAAGTCTTGCGCGAGTATAATAGATAGATGATCCCTATGATGAGGGAGTCACCACTTTCATCAAGCTACAAGTAGCCTTTCAAAAAGACCTATTTCTACTCAAGGAAATATGTATGGTGATTATCTTGGGAGTAAAACCATCTATTCTCTTGCACCGAACTTTTCACAAATATCCTCAATCAATAGAACAGGTGGGATTCTAAAATAAGAGGTGCCTAGTAATGTTTGATGTCTTTGGACGTAAGTTCATTCTGTAGTGACTCACTTAAGAGCCTTGTAACTTGTGGTGGGGCCCATATGTCCTTTTGGCAAGTTACACTATAGGAACAAAACACCCAAGGCTACACCTGATTTCTATAGCGGCTCGAAGGATTTACCATGCAAGGTTGTTCCCAAGAGTGATGTGCCTCTTGGCAAGCCTCTCTTAAAAATAGAAAATTTAGAGCATTACTAACATTTTTCTCTTGCACCTAGGACCACGAGAGCCAAGGGAGAGGATAGTGTGTGTTAGAAATGTAACCACTCTACATATTTGCACAAGCGTGCTAAACACAAAAAATACTTGTTCTTTTTAACCTTTTATTGCAATATGATCTATTTTGCTATTTGGAGATGTTGCTCCAACAGACATGATGTTATTTTTATCCCACAAAGCAGTTTGTTTTCTAACTAGGAAAGTGAAATCCTGGTCAACAAAAATGAAAGCACGTTTGTTTAAAAGAAAATCGCTTTTTGCAAATAAATGGACAAGTTTGATTGTTCTTTTTAACTTGCAAATAAAAGGTTGATTGTGAATTTTACCGTTGCAAGAAAATGAAAGATTGTTTGTTCTTTTTAAGCCCAAATTGAAATGGTTTTCCCTAACTTGCAATCAAGCAAAGTGTTTGATTTGTTGTTCTTTTTACCTTATAATGAGATTCTTTTTAATCCCAAATGAAGATGTAGTTGATTTTTTTAAACACCAAACTTAAAATGTGAGCTTCTTTTTACCAAAATGAAGAAATGTGAATTCCTTTTAACCAACTTTAGAAAAGAAGTTAAAATGAAATTGAAATCCTAAATTAAACTCCTCCAACTTGCAAGAAATCATTAAAAACCTGCAAGTAAACAAGTTAGAAAAATCCAAGATTTGATGTGGGCTTCCACATGCCTAAGTTTAATTTTCCGGTTACAATTTTTGATCTCTCTATTATAAAAGCGCTACTCTATGAGGACACATAAGTGCTACTTCGGACAATAGTGCCGAAGTACTCTCAAAAGAGAAAAACTAATAACAAAAGTGCTAATTTAAAATGTTTGACAAAATTAAAGAACTAATAGATAGAGAGCGCAAAAGCACTAGATTATTACAACAACGTTAATTAATTAAAAAAAGCGCTAAAACTCTAACTAAAACGTTAAAACTATAACGAAAGCACTAAAACTCTAACTAATGCACTAAAACTACTCTAACAAGGGTGCCAAAATGCAAGACAAAAGTGCTAAAGCGCAACCTGTGTGTGAAAATTATAAGAAAATTAAAAACAAAAGTCAGATTTGAATAATCAGAAGGTTGCATGTTCGATTCGCGTCGGGTTCACCAAATGATGCACACTAAAAGGTACAAAACAAGTCCAAATGTTGATAGGTTAGTCACAACCAAAACGAAATACAAATGAACTTAAAAACCTGAACATGCATAACAAGAGAGATAATAAGCATACAATAAGAAGCACACACAAATGAAAGAGGGAAAGAAAACCCCCCAAGATGCTCCCCAAAATGCTCATAGATGATCCTCCCTTGTTCCTTTCCTCTCCAAGTCCCACATGAGTGTAGCTCTCAGCTTTTAGCACTATCTATGGATGTCTTATGAAGATTCAATATGGTTGTGAAAATCAGAACAAATGCTTATGCAAGTTTAAATAAGTTACTATGAGAAAGAACCTAATTAGTCTAGGTAAATTTTAGTAAAATAACAATGCCAATGCTTCTAAATGCTCTCTTAAAAATGACTATAAGTTTGGTGCACAAAGACTTCTCTTTTTTTTTTTTGAAAATGAAGAATGAGAGCTCTATTTATAGGAGAAATAGGGAAATGGATGGTCAAGATTGAGTAATCTTAACAAGGGCTAGGATTGATGGGTTTGTGATCCATGTGATAGCTTTCAACCCAATCCCATGATGATAAATGTCAATATGAGATGGCTTGAGAGGAGAGGGAAGAAGCATTAAATGCTTGATATGACATGAAGGTTACCTTGGGAGGGTTTGGTTAGGCTTGAGTTAGTGAATAAAGCTTTTATCCAGTGAATAATGCTTTTATCCAATGGATAAACTCTTGTGCAAGAGTTAGTGGGGATAACCATGGTCAAAGAAATGAGTGCTTGAAGAGACCCATGAGTTAAATGAGGTTTGAGTTAGAGGGAAAGCCTCTAACCATGTGGGTGAGTTGAGTTTAACCATTAATGGCTATGTAAGAGCCATGAATGGTTATGTAAGAACCATAAATGGTTTAGAAGACTTTAGGGGTTAACTTGTTGAAGGATAAAAATCATTTAATGCATTTCAAAGACTTTAAGGGCTTTGAGAAGTGACTTCTCTTTGCTTAGGAATGTGACAATAATTAGGGAGGGGGATTATGCTAATTTGAAATGGATTAGAAGAATCTAGAAGGGGTTTAGGATGCAAGTGGGTTTGGTGGGTGAGAGAAAATAGGATTTTAATAAAAATAAAATTGATTTATTTCAACTAAAATTGTGCAACTTGCATTTGTAGGAGAATGCAAGTGGGGAGGAGTTTAGAGATTTAAATAAATATTTTTATTTTAAATGGGGAAAGGGGGTTAATTAAACAAATATGCTTTATTCATTTAATTAATTGTTGGAATATGGTTTAATGAATTTTAAATAAATTGAATAATTTATTTAATTAATAGGAGAAGAGGTTCAAGATAAATTAATTAAATATTAATTTAATTAATTGTTGATTGATGGTTAAATAATCAAATAAATACTAAATATTCATTTAATTAAGTGGACAGATTTTTGTGTCTACACTACCAAAAATACCACATAACATGCAAATCATCACTGGTTCATAGAAATCACCAAAAAATCACACAACGATCACTGTGGATCACCAAAATAAATAGGACATGACTAGAAAACACCAGCAAGCATGTTAGAATCATCCCGAATAGTTGCACCAATTCCTCTTTTCAAATCTTCATCAGTCAACGTCTCAAAGATCAAGAACACAACCAATCAACATCTGTCACGAGGAAAGATAACTTTAGAGAACCAAATCATGAACCATCTGAATTGAAGATACCCAAGATCATCCAAGACAATAATCCAAAGTCTCAGCACAAGATCTGATCACACCGGAATATACCGGAGGGAATACCAGATTCTGCAAAATAGTGATCAGCACAACCAAACTACAAAAATTGACCAAAAAGTCTTCCCAAACTCATCAGAATAACTCACAGGAATACGTTTACATCAATGACAACAACATATCCTAGAAGCAACAATGAACAACCAAATCTAACAATCTCCCCAATAATCCAACCATCTCCCCTTTTGGCATTGATGGCAACATATGAATTTGAAAAATAGTCAATGCAAAGAAAGAAGATATCACCAACAAACTCCCCCTAAGATCAAGATAGATAAAGAAGTTTTTCACATGATCTCTCTCCCCCTTTAACAACAATGCCAAAGATTACAGAAAACCAAACTCTCTCCCAAAACAAAATCATGAATCTCTCTCCCACTGGGACACACAACCAAATCAACAAACTACTCTAGCAGAGGAGCAACACTAACTCATCAATACATATAAAATAATAAGGCTTTGACTTCCACTAGATCAATGCAAATCAATGCATATAATTCTCATCAGGAGGGGTGGATACCCCTAGCTTATCTCTCAAATAGACAAATGTATCTACAAGCAAAGGCTTAGTGAAAATATCAACAATTTGTTCCTTTGTAGATACATATTCCAGCTTCACCTTCTGTTCATTGACTTGCTCTCTCAAGTAATTATATTTGATTGATATATTCTTAGTCTTTGAATGTTGCACCAGATTCTTAGACATGTTTATAGTAGTAGAATTATCACAGTATATAACAGTAGCTCCATCATAAATAACTCTGATATCTTTCAACATTTGCTTCATCCAAACTATCTGAGTGCAATTACTAGCAACAACAATGTACTCAGCTTCAACAGTAGATAAAGATACTGAATCTTATTTCTTGCTAGCCCATGAAACCAACTTCTTACCTAAAAAGAATGCTCCACTAGTAGTACTCTTCTGGTCATCAACATCACCATCCCAATCTACATCAGTGTAAGGACACAACATGAAATCATCATTCTTTGGATACCATAAACCATAATCCTCAGTTCCCTTTAGATATTTGAATATTCTTTTAACAATAGTGACATGACTCTCCTTCAGATAAGCTTGATATCTAGCAGCCATACATACAACATGCATAATGTCAAGCCTAGTCTAAGTAAGATATAGTAGTCCACCAACCATAGATCTGTATAAACTCTGATTAGCTTTATGAGATTCATCATTTTTAGACAATTTACAACTAGTCACCATAGGAGTTCCAACAAGTTTGGAATTATGCAATCCAAACCTCTTCAACAGTTCCTTCACATACTTAGTTTAAGATATAAAGATATCTTTTCCTATCTGTGCAATCTACAAACCTAAGAAAAATTTCATTTCACCAATCATAGACATCTCAAATTCTTTTTGCATATCACCAACAAACTTCATACTCATATCAGCATCGCCACCAAAGATAATGTCATCAACAATCAAAATGTTATCATTTTCAATCTTAAAGTACAAATTACTATCAACAACACCTTTGATAAATCCTAATTTTAACAAGTATTTGTCTAAGCTAGCATACCAGGCTCTAGGGGCTTGTTTTAATCCATAAAGGGCTTTCTTCAACTTATATACCATGTCTTCATCATCTGATAGTGAAAATCCATCAAGTTTTTCAATGTAAACTTCTTCTTCTACATCACCATTCAAAAATGCAGATTTGACATCCATTTGATATACCTTGAAATCTTTATAAGCAGCATAAGCAAGCAACAATCTAACAACTTCAATTCTAACAACCGGAGAAAAAATTTATTCATAGTCAATCCCTTCTTGTTGTGAATATCCTTTGTAGACCAGTCTAGCTTTATTTCTGACTACTTCACTGACTTTATTCAATTTGTTCCTAAATATCCATTTAGTACCAATAACATTTTTATCCTTAGGTCTAGGCACAAGTTCCCAAGTGTTGTTCTTTTCAATCTGATCTAACTCTTCTTCCATGGCTCTTATCCAATTATCATCTTTACAGGCTTCAACAACATCTTTAGGTTCAACTTTAGAGATCAAACATATTTCTTCTGCAACTAACCTTCTTCTAGTCATCACACCTTTATTCTTATAACCACTAATCTAATTCTCAGAATGATTTAATCTTACATACCTCAGAGTCTTCTGATTGTTCTGATCTTTAGGTTCCTGCACATCATCACCACTAGCAGCGACATCCGGATTAACAGTCTCTATCAGTTCATTCTACTTAGGTTCTTCAAGTTGAATAGGAGCTAAAACAACATGTTGAACTTCATCATAAGCTTTGATCTCCTTCCCAAGGTTTTCATCTACCTTCACATTTTCACTCTCAACTATCTTTCTCGGTCTCTTATTATAGCACCGATAGGATTTGCTATTTGTAGAATATCCCCAAAAGATATCTTCATCACTTCTAGCATCAAACTTTCCAATATCCTCATCTCTCTTGATATAACATTTGCTACTAAAAACTTTGAAATATTTCACAGTAGGAACATGACCAAACCAAAGCTCATAAGGAGTCTTACCGGTATCATCTTTGATATGAACTCTATTGAATGTATAGATTGCAGTGCTAATAGCTTCTCTCCACTAGACCTTCAGAACATTTCCTTCAATTAACATGGTTCTTGCAACATCTTAAACAATATAGTTCTTCCTTTCAACAATCCCATTCTGTTGTGGGGTCCTAGGAGTAGATAGCTGTCTTCTGATTCCATGCACCTCACATAAGAAATTGAACTCACCGAAATAGAATTCTCCACCTCTGTCTGATCTCAGACACTTAAGCTTCAATCCAAACTTAGTCTCAACTTTAGCTTTGAATATCTTAAATTTCTCAAATGCTTTAGATTTTTCCTTCAAAAAGACAACCCACATCATTCTAGAATAATCATCAATTAGTAGCATAAAGTATCTATCACCCTGCACACTTCTAACATTTGTAGGTCCACATAGGTCAGTATGCACAAGATCTAACAATCCATCTGATGTATATCATCTTCTCTTGAAAGAAATTCTTGTTTGCTTACCCAACTAACATTTCTTACATATCGGATTAACAGGTTTAACAATCTTAGGCAGATCCCTTATAGCTTGTGTAGAACTGATCTTGATCAATGAATCAAAGTTTACATGACACATTCTTCTATTCCACAACCAACTCTCATCTATCTTAGCAATAAAACAACTTTTCTCACTAGCATTCAAATGAAAAATGTTACCTTGAGTCTTAGTCCTAGATGCAATTTCTATACCAGAGGCATTCAAGGTCTTGCATTTACCATATTTTAATTGTAGATCATAACCCTTATCAACCATCTATCCAACACTCAAAAGGTTATTCTTCAATCCTTCAACATACAAAACATCATCAATAGGGATAACTTTAAGAAACCACCCCCATGCAAAAGTGTAAAATCCTAGCGAATCAGACATTACATTTGGGGGGAATTTTCATATTGATGGTGAATTTTTTTTTCAAAGTAGGAAAAAAGATTATTTTGTATTGGTGATTTTTTCCTAGGGTACGAAAATTACATAAAAATTTTGGTGAATAATACCTTGTTTTGTGGGGAAAATATATATTGTAGGAGGCAAATATTTTTTCGTTTAAAGGAACAAATATATAATTGTATGGGAGAATTTTTCAGTCCGAAGGAAAAATTATTTAAGCGTATTGGTGATTTTTATCCACCGCTTGAAAATTATTTAATTTGTTTGGCTAATATTTTGCTATTTATGGAAAAATATATATTTTATTGGCGATTTCATGAATTCATTGCCATTAATAGACAAGGCACATGATACATCACATCACATCAGTACATCACATTGAGTCCGGATTCTGCACAACGTATCGATAAGCGTGGCCTCTTTGACACATGAAGGGTGACATGCACCTAAAATACATCAATGATTTTCAACCATTCGATGATCGTAGATCAATGGCTGAAGTTTTATTTCGGCCCAAATTTCTAAAGAGAACGTAGTTCAGCAGAAAGTGCCTGGAATGGAATTGGATTCAATAGACATGTATCAAATGTCCCGGTCGATAATGTTGGTCATTTAATATATGTCTAGTCACTAACTGCAATCCACTCTGTCCCCACAACTTCCAATGTGGTACTTGGTACTTGTTTATAGTTGTTTCCAATTTGGTACTTGTGCATTTATGGGAATGATTTGCAGAGATATACGAAAGATTAAAATTTTTAAAGCAATTAATACGGTTAGAGAAGTTATTATTACAGTCAAGAGCTTCAACTATTTATATATGATCTTTTTTTCTTTCATCTTCAATTAGCCTTTGGTAGATAAATCATCGGATCTCACGGTATTTAAATTCTGCCTCTGGTTTAGGTCTATAGGCTGAGGCTGTTTAATTTGGTAATCTGATTTCTCAAGATGGACACTCCTATTCACTTGAGAAGCCTTTCTGTGGAGGACCAGAGGGCCTTTTTGGGCTCCGTTAGAGACCCAACCCTCCAATCAGTCTACAAGGAGGTTGGGATGTTCACTAATGAGGCTGTGAGGATGGTGTTGGGCAGAGACTTTTTGCGTAATGAAAATAGATACCATGTTAACACAGATGTTACATCTCAGTTCTTGGCGTCTCTTCTGGACATTGGAGGAGACAAGGTGGATATGTTGACGTTGTTAAGGAAGGTGTTTAAAGAAGAATTCCTTGGCGATGACATTATTGTTGTTGTCTTTGCAAAAGTAGGGGTGGGGATCCCTTGGGCGAATGAATTAACCAAGCTTCTCCTCCCTAACCAAAAAGTGCCCATGGCCAAGCAACCGTTTCTTTTGAACTTGAATGTAGAGCAGTCGACACATCATAGGAAATGGACAGGAATTGGTAGGGACTTTCTTCGGAATTAGTTCCTCCTAGATGACTTTTGAAACTACAATTGGCTTGAATAATTCTCTCAGCTTATAATGTCTAAAGAATTCTACATGGAGGGAGGGCGAGATTCTTAGGGTAAACCATGAATGTGTCCACTACCTATGCCCTAGCCCCGACCCCCTAGTAGTTTTGGTTTTTTGGCTATGTCCTCGTAACCTCACAGGCTTAGTGGCTCACTCATTTTGGCTTTAAAGTTCTTGAGGGACTCAAGTCTCAGACATGTAAAAATTGCAAATTTACGAAACATAAAAAATAATGATAATTTTGTAGATTCTAGTTTGTTTCAGTTTGCCTCTTATGGATATAAAAATGCTTTCTATTTCATCTTATTAATGATAATTTTTGCAAATTCTTTTTATCTATGAGCTATGTTATTTCAATATTTTGTTAAACAATGAAAATAAATTTAATACTGTGATCTTTTTAATGTAATGTTTCTTCCTCTATATTTAATATATAAAAAAAAATCCAGTTCGTTCCATTAATTATTTGTACATTGATTATCATTGATTATAATTTTATAAATATATAAAAAAAGATGTTTATCGCACGAGAAACAAGTGAATTAAAATTCCAACTTACTTGTTGTTGAAGTTTTGAAATAGTGCATGCATGGGTTGGTACATGCTATGATTTATAGTTATGATTTTGTTATTATGAAGAAATTTTAGACACTTATGAATGATAGATGGGATCTCTTTTGTGGAAGAGAACCAAGGATGTCCCAACTTCACACAAAATTTATCTGATGTAGGAATGATAGCAAAAATGACATCTAAGCACTTAGTACCAACCTTAGTAGGAAGAGTAATAGAACCTATAGTAGGACAAGAGAAACCATCAAATAAATTTATCATATGTTACTTCATGCAATTGTAAAGTATAAATATATTCTTAAGTTATTACATTCACCATACATGTTGGATCAATGAGAACCCCTCTTAAGAGTATGTCTTTAATCTTTGCAGTGATTTATAGTCGGCCATCAGGTGTTTCAATAGTCTCACTAGGATCAAAGGTAATGCATATTGCATAGGTCCTTAGGAGGTGCAGGTTTATCAATAAGATTCACCATATTATTAGACTCAAGGCCTAGGTCATTAGAAGAAAATTCAAGATTCTCAGACTCAATTAGAGAAAAAGATTAGACTCAATTAGATCAATGTCTTAGGGTGGATTTCGGCCTGAATGTGGGAAGTAAACACATTTGTGAGAACTTCACCTAGAATTGAATGTTTTACATTTAATTAACTATAATTAAGTCTATAAAGCTCTATTTCGGATAGAAGTTGAAAAGGATTAAAAAGACTTCAAAAATAGTTCAGAAAAGTGACTCAAGTCTGGTGACGTGTCCAAAAAATGGCAAAAGTCATGGGACCCATGACAACTAACAACAGATACCATCGTCCGTTGGATGAGCACATATCAACGACTTAGGGTGGATTTCGGTCTGAATGTGGGAAGTAAACACATTTGTGAGAACTTAGCTCAGAATTGAACATTTTACATTTAATTAACTATAATTAAGTCTATAAATCTCTATTTTGGGTGAAAGTTGAAAAGGATTAAAAAGACTTAAAAACAGTTCAGAAAAGTGACTTGAGTGTGGTGATGTTCCCGGAAAATGGCAAAAGTCATGGGACCCATGACAACTGACAACAAATACCATCATCTGTTTGATGAGAACAGATCAACGACTTAGGGTGGATTTCGGCCCGAATGTGGGAAGTAAACACATTTTTGAGAACTTCACCTGAAATTGAACCTTTTACATTTAATTAAATATAATTAAGTCTATAAAGCTCTATTTCTGGTGGAAGTTGAAAAGGATTAAAAGACTAAAAAAAAAGTTCAGAAACGTGACTCGAGTGTGTTGACATGCCCGAAAAATGGCAAAAGTCATGAGACCCACGACAACTGACAACAAATACCATTGTCCATTGGATGAGCACAGATCAACGACTTAGGGTGGATTTCAACCCAAATGTGGGAAGTAAACACATTTGTGAGAACTTCGCCTAGAATTGAACGTTTTACATTTAATTAAATATATTTAAGTCTATAAAGCTCTATTTCTGGTGGAAGTTGAAGGATTAAAAAGACTTAAAAAATAGTCCGAAAAAGTGACTCGAGTGTGGTGACATCCCCGAAAAATGGCAAAAGACATGGGACCCACGACAACTGACAATAGATACCATCGCCCATTGGATGAGCACAGATCAATGACTTAGGGTGGATTTCGGCCCGAATGTGGGAAGTAAACACATTTTTTAGAACTTGACCTGAAATTGAATGTTTTACATTTAATTATCTATAATTAAACTCTATTTCGGGTGGAAGTTGAAAAGGATTAAAAAGACTTCGAAAATAGTCTAAAAAAGTGACTCGTCACTCGAGTCTGGTGACCTGTTCACTGTCCTCAGAATTTAGATTGAAGCAATGAATGTTTTGTCCTTCGGTGATGAATAGATATTAATAATAATTAATAAAATTACAACAAGATTCTAGATATTTTGTCCTTTAGGTATTACTTTTGTACTTTTCAGTGTTTTCAAAATAAGTGACTCATCAATTATAATTGTATTTCATTTCATGGACAAACCAGTAAATCAAGGGAGATTCAGAAATGGCTACTAGATTGAGGAATTCAAGTTGCAACATAGTCTATCTACGCCAATCTAGTGAAATAGAAATTTCGGGTAAAATCTAGAACACCTAAATCCTGCTTTTTTTTACTTTTTTTAATCTTGTGGTTCAATTTGAGGGTTAGAATTTTTAGGCTTGTATCTAGCATTATTTTAAATTATTAACAATAACAGTGATGGGGAAAACGGGAAGCAATAGTTCAACAGGAAGCCAAGTGAAAAAAAATAGACCTAACCAAACTGGTTAAAACACCAGGTTTCACTGATGAATACCATGATATTTATGACCTTTCTATCCATAGTGAAAAGCGTATCATAGATATTAGATATGCATTTTCTAATAAGGCGAAAGATCCAAGTAGGGCAAAATTTGCTATTTTCAACACAATGTTAGACCAAAGAACAAATAAAATCGCATTGTGGGATGTTGGATTGGGAAGCATGCTGTTACCTGAAGTATTCCCTTGCCTTGATTTTGTCATGGTCTGCGCTGAAAATTATGATGAAGATAAAAAAGCAATTGTCAATAAAAATACAAAAGAGGAAATTCTATCCATAAACGTGGGAGAATTTGCTCGTTTGTTGAACCTAGGGTTTGAAGCACAAAACTCAAATGTCCACATTGACCTAGGAAAGATGGCAGAGAATTATGAGATTCTCGATCCAAGTCGTAGAGATTTATTTATCAGAGCTCTAATAATGTGTTGCACTCTGTTGGATCAGAATCATAAGCCTCCTTATGATTCTAACATTTTTGTTCCATGGGTTCGGGATACTATTTCCTTGCTGACATTTTGCCTGGGATTGGAAAATGATAGGGAAGTGGGTGCTAGCCTTCTTGAAATGATTTTTGATATCCATTGTGTAACTCATCCAGTAAGATATAATTTTGTTGATCACATTGTTCAATCCATGCAAAAACAATTACTAATGATAAAAAAAGGTTCCTGTAAGACATTTAGGTTCTCATCCTACTTGTGCTATCTCCTTCTATCCAAGTATCGTGCAATATTCGAGACCAACAATCTTCACATTGTGAACTTTAAGATTGATGAGAAGACTCAGAACAGAACAAAGTGTCCAATATATGAATGGGCACCAAAGATAAGGATGCATGATAACAAAAAGAACTACAACCATTTTGTAGACTTCTTTTTGGCACCAATGTATAATGAAATTACAAGCACTCCAATGCCTAGATTGCTTGTGTCTTGTAGAGATTGCATTCAACTTAGAAGTCAAATACAATTGGCTGACTGGTTCTTCATGGAAGAATACACCATGTTAAGGTTTTACCGATCAACAGTAAAACCCTACAAACTTCCAATACATGTGACAGAGAGGGTATTTTCATTGGAATATGTAT